>NC_090730.1:25029961-25039961 GCF_036898095.1 Palaemon carinicauda
TTAATTCACCCTGAGTATTTTAATTTTACTTTCCATTAGATTTGAAGTTGTTTATGAATATTTTCTGAACAAAATGTTTCTCAAAACATACTTTTATATTAAGGAGAGCATATTTCATGTATTTAGAATTTAGATGAAATATGAATGACAAATTACTAATAAAGGCTCATATAAGCAGCTGGCCTACATGTTAAATATTTGCAATAAAAAACGGTAAATGCCGGGCAACATATATTCCAGGATTTTTACCGTTGTAAAAACAGTAATATGGATGTAAAGGAGTGATATTACGGTCACCAACCCGTAAAATGTAATAGAAAAAAAAATATGGTATGATTACGGTTCCCTGTATTTTACTGAAAAACGGCTGAGAACAGTATATTTTTATGGAGAATTTCCGATTAAAATTGCGGTTTTTTTAACAGTGTACATTTGGAAACCTCTTCAGTGTCCCATGTTTTGTATTTGCCAGTGTTTCAATTCTTATCCTTATCAAAATCACCATTCTATTGAACACAGAATATAAATGAATGATCCAAGGATGTAAGTTTAAAACATCTCTTACCGCTATATTCTGTCTTTCAATCCTTTGACCCTGTGCAAAATGTACATCTTTGTTGGAATTCTTTTGTGATGGCCTTTTGGATGCATTTCTTCAAATGGTCCGCATTGTAAAATTTGGTCGATCTACCTTCAAGATACTTTTTCAAACCATGTATTGCCTTTAGATGGTTCATATGGTCTTATACAGATTTCATCCCCAAGATTATAATCAAATTTTGAGGTGTGATGGTTGAGTGAGAGTTGGCCATAAGGTGATTTTTTTCCCTGTTTTTAATCAATTATGGTGTAAAAGAAAAATGTACGAGACCAGTGGCATAGATTGAACGCAACTGATGACTGGAACCCATCCCTTCTTTAGTACTTCTGTATTACTAGAAGGCGTTGATAAGCAATGCAAAGGGATTTTAAACATCATTAGTTGTTTTATCTTACTTTATTCATCAATTTCGCATGGCTACGATATCCCAGGCTCATGGTGAAAAGCTGCGTGTAATCGATGAGCTACATTGTGTATCAAATTGGTAATTTGCATGCCCCAATTATTGAGGGTATTATATACACATCCACTACCATGCTTTGAAAAATATACTACTGTATGCTCTTTTTTTTTTTTTTTTTTTTTTTGTACCTGGCTGATACCCCATATCCTTACCAAAACTTTTTTTTTTTTTTAAACTTTATAGTGTAGGGAGCGTAATCCTGTCTATCATAACATGAACCTCCAATTTCTACATTTTATCCGTTCATATTCATGAAGTATGTCTCTCAGTGTGTATCTATTTGAATGTGTCAAGACTCTCTCTTATATGTGAGGACAATTTACCGAATGATTCTTGCTTTTTGTCTTGTACCCATTGTTCTCTTTGGCCACGTTTTTTCTGTCATTTTAATATTCATGTAAGCGCCATACATGGGTCTACAGTGCGATTTCCAACATTATTTGTAATATAAGATGTCAAGACCAGCTCCTTTAAGTATACCTCCATTACTATTGCAAAATGTTGTTAATGTTTCCAAACAATGTTTGTTCAGCTCATCTTTAACAAAAGAAATATTCTGTACAAGTGTTACCCAAAAAGACTCCGATTATTTTCCATGAAACTTAATATTTCTTTTCTCCCCAAGTATATTTTTGGAAGTCTTACCTTTCAAATCCTTTTTGACAGATAACACAAGAAAACTCCGAAGCTTTACAAGATATACGACAGCTCATAAACATTTGAAGATAACGTTTCTTCAGTGCTCTAGATATCCTATGGCTCATCAGTTCCACATTTGCTCTGAAAGTTCAGAGCTCGTTTTAACTTGACTCTAGTAACATGTACCCTGCAGATTTTTTTTAACTTTTCTGGGAGTTTTGCCTACCTTTATGCATTTATAAAAGTTGCCTCCATTCGTCACATTTTTGGGGCCAGGAAATTCAATATCTCTTGGAAAGGATGTAGATGTGGATTTCTTTTAGGCGGTGTTTTTTTTTTTTTTTTTTTTTTTTTTTTTTTTTCAAAAGTATTGCAAGCACCATCTTGATCTGTCTTTGCACATTTGCTTGCTAATTCCAGTAGTTCTGTTGCAAAAAATAACTATTCTCTTATGTGAAGAGGGTCATAGGACAACGTCACACATTTTTTATTTTGAAAGAGAGACACAGTTAGAAATTTTTCAAGTTACTTTTTTTCTGATAATAAATTATTTGAAAAAAAATGTATATAAGAATATTAGGTCAATTGGTATAAAGCAATCAACGAAAATATAGGATCACTTTTTGGCCATCTCATTGAGGAAATTTTGATTATAGCATCTGAAAGGCGAGAATATAAGAGAGGCTACCATCCTAAAATTCCTCAAAATTATGTTGTAAATAAAATCCAACCATAAAAAATGTCCCTTCACATTGCACACGGACTCATCTATAACCCTAATTGGACTATTATGGAGATGAGCAACTTTCCACCTCATCAAAATATGTATATCAAATGTTACTTACGTCAATGGATAGAAATAATCCACTCAGGATAAAGCAGAGTTTCGGTTGACATGTTTCTAAGCTTAGATTATTCCTATAAACCCTAAGGAATAGAAAGAACTTTGAAGCAGAAGGGTTAATGGTAAACAAGGGAGAATAAGATTCAAAATTATATTATTCTAAACGAAAGCTATGAGCTCTATGACTCACTTAAACAGGTAAGAGATTACATGCAGAATGAGTGGGGTACATTTCCTATTCTGTTAAGTAAACATGACGGTGTTCATATGTGTATTTCATCTGCAGGCTATTATGACTTTTTTCTTTAAATCAACCAAATTATTTACATAGTATGTACTTTATGTATGGGATTACAGTATCACATAACCTATGTATTTCTTACTGCAGCAATGCCTCATTCCTTTTCATAAGAATCAAGAAACAAAAGTTGGATGTAATGTGGTAAGAGCTGTGTGAGATAAAATAGATTTTATAATGTTCCCCATCCTTTCTTAAAAACTATTTGGTCATTAGTAAAAGAAGTTTTTTATAGCCAGCTAATGCCCTTAAGGTATTTATAATGATTTTTCATGCAAAATATTCTGTTCTCAGCCGTATTTTAGTAAAATACAGGCGACCATGATTTTATTTTATCATCTTTTACGGGTTAGTAACCGTAATATTACTCCCTAACGCCAATTTATCCATTTTGAAAACGGTAAAATCGTGGAATAAATATTGCCAGGCATTTACCGTTTTTAAGGAAACTTTTTAACAATGTTTGTTAAGGAGTTAGACATAATCAGAATATGATCATTATTCTAATATTAATTGGGACAAACCTTAGCTAACCTCCCTTTGATGATATGACAAATTCATCTATTTACTACAGAGTCTTCATCTCCTCAATAATCAATAACATCTATGATAAAACGAAGGTACTTATTTCTATGATTATATATAAGGCTTCTTTAACAATAGGTGTATTCATAGTGACATATTTGGAAAGTTGTTGGTCAATCCGTTCCATAGACTTCCCATGTTCTGAAAAAGGGTAGGTGAAGGAATAAGATTCTCGTCTCCCAAGAGAACGTATACTGTAAAAAAAAAAAAAAAAAAAAAAAAAAAAAAAAAAAAAAAAAAAAAAAAAAAAAAAAAAAAAAAAAAAAAACATTTTTAACCGGAAAATCTCCGTAAAAATATACTGTTCTCAGACGTATTTCAGGAAAATACAGAAGACCGTAATTGGTACCCTACTTTGCTATTATCTTTTACGGGTTGGTGACCGTAATATCAATATATCTGCTTTTAAAACGGCAAATACCGGGCAACAATTATTCCAGGATATTTACAGAGTGTTTTTTACGACACATTTTTAACAGTGTAGCTCATAATATGATTGAAAAAAATTGCCCATTTGTTAAAGAAAAAGAGCTTCCTTAAAAGTGAGTGAAGTGTGATTTATATCAAGAATATTATTCCTCTTCATAGATAATTCTACTTTGATACTGTGATACAACGGATTATTTCTAACATAGTGTATTGTTTTATAATTTTTCCTTTTGTGGTAGAAAAATTATATTCATTATCCTTTACTCTGTTATTTAGTGTAGAAACAGAGAGATGCATATAAATAAACATTTTTCTCAACATTTACCAGATCTTACTTTTTCACTATTTATTCTTCTTTCAGAGAAAAGAATTTCTTATTACAGAGTCGTTCAGGAAATGAATTTATTCAAGTCATGGGAAATATATATGACATTATTCGTATCTTAAAGTAGGAACTTACAATTGGCTCTTTCTCAACATATATTTTCATAGCATATCACATCAAGATACTGTTTACTATTATTATTATTATTATTATTATTATTATTATTATTATTATTATTATTATTATTATTATTATTATTATTGTTGTTGTTGTTGTTGTTATATAATAATAATAATAATAATAATAATAATAATAATAATAATAATAATAATAATAATAATAATAATAATAATAAGAGTAACCAGAGATTTCAGACCTCCACCAATGAGTATTGACAATATCTGATTAAAGTCCTATTATTCTTCATTAGCTACGATACTAATGTTTGATCTGAGTTCCAGTCATCTTAATTACTTTCCGGTGATATTTGTATGTGCATTTTATATCTGGAGTAATAGTGCTCTCCAGCACACACCACTTAGTTATAATACAACTCCATTGTCAACTCAGTTACTTGCTTACTCTCAGGAAGAGCAGACATATGTTATGTCGTACTTACCACCCATATTCACTGTGTCATCTATTATTATTATTATTATTATTATTATTATTATTATTATTATTATTATTATTATTATTATTATTATTATTATTATTATTATTATTTATCTATAATTACATCTGGGGCAGAGGTTATTTCTCATATCCAATTATATATTAATGTCAATTAACCAAATATTTTTTTGTTTGTCTGGTTTTGAATGACAAAATGTGAGAATATTACCTTAAATTCTTTCAGATTCATAATTATACATAAAACAAATAGAAAATCGAGTGAATTAGTTATGGAAGATTCAAGATAAGTTCTTGATGAAGAGCAAGATGAAGTGGAATCTGAAGAGGAAGAAGAACTGGCTGAAGAAGAAACAGAAGAGGAAGAAGCAATAACAAGTGAGGAGAGAAGAACTCAAGCAGATGATGTATCATAAACTTTACCTTATGACCATTCAAAGGAAGCAGATGAATCTAATGATGAAAATGGCCATCAGGCTACCAGAAATGCAGGAAACCAGTTTATTGGGAAAAATAATAAAGCTCTTTGGAAAGACTTTTTTTTTTTCATATCACAACTGCGTATAAGTTCACATAACATATTAACAGAGAGGAACAGCAAAACATGTGGAGGCAGCAAAAAACTGCTGATGTTTGTTTATCATACGAGAACTTCTAAATGAATCAGTAACTTATAAAAATAAATAAATTGGTAGTAAAGAAAGGAAATATAAAGCTTAGGCAAATAAAAAAAAACTAATGAACGGGATATGAAAGTTACAATAAGACTGCTTTATCTGGTAGGAGTTTTTAGAGATAAACGAAATGATATGGAAGATGCTAGAGCAACCGATGATAAATGAATTGTAATGGTCTTTCTATGCCCAACTATGCCCGAAAGTTTTCTTAGGTCGTCAATCAATCGTCTTCTCTTCCTTCCGCTGCATCTTAAGCAATCTTTGACTATTCTTTTTATAAAGAGTGGAATTTCACGTTTCATAACCTAATTTTCTTTAACAAGAGCTCTCCATCCTATGCTAATCCTTCTTTAAATTTCGGTCACGTGTCCCGGGGAA
The DNA here is from genome assembly GCF_036898095.1 of Palaemon carinicauda. Classification (NCBI taxonomy): domain Eukaryota; kingdom Metazoa; phylum Arthropoda; class Malacostraca; order Decapoda; family Palaemonidae; genus Palaemon; species Palaemon carinicauda. Next base: position 25,035,834 of record NC_090730.1, read on the forward strand.
ACTCTTACCGTCTTTCCTAAGTACGTATATTCATTAACAATCTCTAGAGCTTCGTCTAAAACACTTATTTGTTGTTCGCATTTTTATTGAACATTATCTCATCTTTATAATTATTTATTTTCTGTCCTATATTTCTTCTTCTTCTATTCATATCTTCTATCATTCCTTCCATTATTCGCTGATCACAACTATGTCGTCTATAAATCTGAAGTACCCTTTAGTATTAATTCCTACATTCTCCTAATCTAAATTCTTATCAACTTTATCCAGGCATGCTCTGTATAATTAAGGAGACACGGAGTTTCTCCTATCTCAATCGGAATTTTCTCTCTATTCTTATATAATCTTAACATAAGATTCATCTACTCCTTGTCTTTGAAGGGCTTTCATAACTGCTGGATTTTTTACAGAATCAAATGTTTTCTTATAGATTATAAATGCCATACATAGAGGTTTGTCATACACTCTTGACTTTTCTATTAGCTGGTTAATTACATGGATATGGTCACTTGTTGAATACCAGCTTCTAAACCCAGTATGCTCTCTCATTTGATTAAAATCTAGCTGTCTTTCTAGATTTGTAAATATATTACATATTACTAAGTGTAAACTTATTGTGGATAGTTTTTCAGGTATTTTGTGTCTCCCTTTTTGTTAATTAGTATAGGATAAAGTTTTTCCAAGCTGTAGGTATAAAGGATTCTTGCACACATTCTATGTAATGTTCAGAGAACTTTATCAATACGAAATCTCCTCCATCTATCATCATTACAATTGTTAGACCATTTTTCTCTGCTGCTTCACCTCTTTTCATGCCTTTTAATGTTTTCTTTACTTCGCTTACTGCTGCTTTTAGTACCGGCTTAGGTGTTTCATTATTTCTATTGGCAAAGCTATTCCTTATAATACTAATTTATCATTTAGCTTTGTATAGAAATCATCTGCAATTTTTAATCACTTTACTTATCTTTTCTCGATAATATTTCCATTTTCCTCCTTTATTTAGTGTTTCTTCAATTTTGGAATGGTTGTGTTTACGAATATCTTGGGATTTTAGTTTGTTTATTGTTTTGGATAATTCTGCTAATCCTGTGACGGCCGAGAGAAGGTTGTGAACTCAAAGGCAGTATGAAAGCAACTGAGTTAATTTATTATAGAACACTCTCCTTTATATACAAAACCTCAAGACAACAGGAAATAACATGTTCGAGAAATAGACAATGTTACATAGGAGAAACGGAGACATTTTTATTCTGGTTATTTTTAGTGCAAGAGAAGAGCGAAGATACAAGCATAATATATAAAAAATGAATTATGTACGATCGTGTGACACACGGTTGGTACATGGCTCCCCCCCTAAAAATGATATACTATACATGTTAAATAGGGTGCCATGATCTAGAGAGGGGAACTGTAGGCGGGTCATCTGGCAGAAGATAAGCAGGTTTTAGACGATCAATGGAGACCCTGTCTTCTTTGCCACGAATGTTTAGTAGGAATGCTTTCGGACTACGGCGGATCACAAGGAAAGGGCCCGTGTAAGGGGGCGTTAGCGGTGGCTTGCTAGTGTCGTTGCGCAGGAAGACGTGCGTTGCAGAGTGCAAGTCTATTGGTATGTGATGCTTCGCTGGGGGCTTGTAAGTCTGGCGGCATGGAGTAAATTTTCCCAAGACGTGACGTATGCGCTGGAGATTGTCGGAGGATGTTGTAGAAGGAAAAAATACGGTAGGGACTACCAACGGGTCGCCATACACCATTTCAGCTGCCGAGACGTCGAGGGCATCTTTAGGAGTGGTCCTTAGTACCAGGTGGACCCAGGGAAGCTGAGTAAACCAGTTGGAATCCTTGCAGCAGGACATCAAAGCTGCTTTGAGGGTGCGATGAAAACGTTCAACCATTCCATTGGCAGCGGGTTTATAGGCCGTTGTCTGATGTAGGGTGATGCCCAGGAGATTCGCTAATGATGTCCACAATTGAGAGGTGAAAGTGGTTCCCCTGTCGGAAGTAATATGCTCAGGGATACCAAATCTTGCAATCCATCCAGAGAGTAAGGCAGATGTACATGAGGCGGACGTTGCAGTTTCCATGGGAATGGCTTCACGCCAACGAGTGGAGCGGTTGATGACTGTAAACAGGTAACGATGTCCTTGTGATGTGGGTAGGGGGCCTACAACGTCGACGTGAATGTGTTCGAAATGACGCTGAGGTTGAGGAAAGGTGACCACTCCTGAATCCGTGTGTCGATGTACTTTGGAAGTTTGGCAAGAAGTGCAGGCGCGGACCCAATCCTTAGCATCCTTAGAAATGCCGTGCCAAATGAACTTTGCCTTCAGCAGCTGTGCAGGAGAACGGTACGAGGGATGTGAAAGGCCGTGAATGAAATCAAACACCTGCCTGCGCATCGGAGCAGGAATCCAAGGTCGCGGACAACCAGTACTGACGTCACAGAGGAGGATGGTGTTGGAGTCTTCGAGGGGGAAGTCTTCCCAATGGAGGGACGTGCAGGATGTCCTACATGCTTGATACTCTGGATCCTGTCATTGGGTTTCAGCCAGGGCAATGTAATCCAATGCCAGTTGAAAGGTAGCCAACGTGTTTCTTGACAGGGCATCGGCAACGGGATTCCTTTTCCCAGAGACGTATTGAAGGATGCAATTGTATTCAGCCACGGCGGAGAGATGTCGGCGTTGCCGGGCGGACCAGGCATCAGACTGTCGAGTAAAGGCATGCACCAGAGGCATGTGGTCTGTGCGAATGACGAAGGGCGTACCTTCTAAGAAATGGCGAAAGTGACGGACAGCCAAGTGCACCGCCAGCAATTCTTGATCGAAGGTAGAATAACCTGATTCTGCCTTGGACAGTTTTCTGCTGAAAAAGGCCAATGGGCGGGACGAGCCGTTGACCACCTGCTCGAATACTGCACCAATAGCGACGTTGCTGCCATCGGTGGAGAGGAGAGGGGCGTGTGGGATAGGAAAAGTGAGAGCCGCAGCAGTTGATAGGGCCTTCTTTGCATTGCAGAAGGCTGCTTCTTGAAGGGGACCCCACTTCAGGTCCTTTGGCTTGCCCTTGAGGGAGGCGTAGAGGGGAGCAAGATGGCGGCAATGGCTGGCAGAAAACGGTCATAATAGTTGATCATGCCCAAGAATTCCTGCAGAGCTTTGACGGTCGAGGGCGCTGGGAAGTTCTGAACAGCTGCTACCTTCTCAGGGAGGGGATGGACTTCTTCAGGAGTGATGCGGTGCTCTAAGAACGACACTTTGTAGGCGCCAAAGGTACACTTGTCGTACTGGACTACAAGGCCGTTTTGTTGCAGGCGGTCGAGCACGGTGCGCAGGTGACGGAGGTATTCCTCTTTTGAGGAAGAGAACACAAGTATGTCGTCCACATAACATACACAAAAAGGGAGGTCCCCTAAGATGCCATCCATGAGACGTTGAAACGTGGCTCCAGCATTACGAAGGCCAAAATAGGAGTAATTGAAGGTGTATGTACTAAACGGTGTGGTGATGGCAGTCTTGGGGATGTCATCTGGATTCATAGGCACCTGATAATACCCCTTCAGGAGTCGAGCGTAGAGAAAACCTTCGCTTTGTGCAGGTAGGAGGTCACGTCGGCGATGTTTGGGAGGGGGTAGTGATCCGGTTCTGTTTGCATGTTTAGGCGCCTGTAATCCCCGTACGGACGGAGGGATCCGTCTTTCTTCAGAACGATGTGTAAGGGTGACGACCATGGACTGGAGGCCTTTTGGCATAGGCCCATTTCCTCCATTTCGGCGAACGTCTGTTTAGCGGCTGCCAATCGTTCTGGTGCCAGACAAATTTTGTGAAGACGGGGGGTCCCGTCGTCTTGATATGGTGATAAATACCGTGCTTGGCAGGAACCGTGGTCGTTTGGTGAAGTTCTGGATGGAAAACTTCTGGGTACGACGTGAGGAAGTGGGTGTAGGTATCCGTGGGTACGCTAATGAGAAGAGTGAGGTTAGAGGGGGTGGGTTGAAGAGGTGTCGACAAGTACGAGTCTGCGTTGACCAATCGTCGGTGGGCGACATCGACCAGAAGGTGGAAATGAGAGAGGAAATCCGCACCGAGGATTTGCAATGTGACGTTAGCAACGAGAAACTTCCAA
>NC_090730.1:25055032-25060032 GCF_036898095.1 Palaemon carinicauda
ACACACTATATATATATATATATATATATATATATATATATATATATATATATATATGTGTGTATATATATATATGTATATATATATATATATATATATATATATATATATATATATATATATATATATATATATATATATATATATATATATATATATATATATATATATGAGAGAGAGAGAGAGAGAGAGAGAGAGAGAGAGAGAGAGAGAGAGAGAGAGAGAGAGAGAGAGAGAGAGAGAGAGAGAGAGAAGGCTTACTGATACAGTATTTGCCCTGTGAAATATTGTTCATACTTTAATCCTCGTAAACTAAAGGCCAATCTGAGGAGATTTTGATTTATAACCACCAAGTTGCAATTGCCTTTCAAGATCTAGACACTTTTCTTCTCTCAAGTGGCGAACTGAATAATGGTAATAGATAAGCAAAATACCAAGGCTATAATTTATAACTTCAGGTAACATCAATATCAATTACTGCGATTACAAATTAATAATTAACGGAGATAGATCGAGAAAGAAAAACATTTTAACGAGGGTGCTGATAAAAATGGAGGGAGAGGGAGAAGTTCTGCTACATTATTTAATCCATTTTAACTTTTTATAATTTGTTTCACAATTATAAGATTGATGATGAGGATGATTATGAGGGAATTAAAGTATAGGAAGATTTTCTGAGTGACATCAACATTTGAGAAAAAGTGGTATATGTTAAGAGTTTGATCTCATGTTAATATAATTATTAATATGGTACATATATATGATTTTGTTAAATTGAAAATAATTAAAGTCACAGGTTTTTTAGTTTTTTTACAATTATTATTAATACTTACTACCGTCTTGGATAGAAACTCAACAATATAGTACATTAATATTAACTATCCAATAATTATACACAACATATTAACAAGCGAAAAAATTTCCTAATATTTTTTTAAAAAACACACATTTTTATTTTCATCAGAAAAAATTGGATTTGAAGTGTTTCAGTGGTGGCCATCTTGAAAAAAGGTCCTTTTTAAGTTGTCCAAGGCAGATTTTGGTAATTTTTTTTTTTTTTCATTCTTGAAAGCATTCCCCAAAACCAATTGGAATATTCTATAGAAGATTTTAGATTAGATTTTATTTTCCAGATTCTTGATGAGACTGGATCTATAACGCTTAAAACGCTCTCAGAAGACTAAAATTACAGCCAGGTCTTTGTTAAGACAGCCTAAACAACATTTAAAACGCTTCCATGAAACTCCATTCAGAATGGACATGCGTTTACTGGACTTGAAGGGTAGTTACAGCATTGACTTTGCTTCTCAGATTATTGTGTAATTTCCTAACCAATAATTTCCATGAAAATAAACTGTTTTCAAGCAGGAAAGGCTTGCCTTCCCTTTTGTATATTATTACTATTATTATTATTATTATTATTATTATTATTATTATTATTATTATTATTATTATTATTGTTATTATTATCATTATTATTGTTATTATTGTTATTATCGTTATTACTGTCAATATTCTTATTATGATTCTTTATCATTGCTCATTTCAAAAACAACAAAGAGAAAATTAATCACTTTCTTTAGAGATAAGGACAAACAAGAAGTTCTTATGTAACAGGGCAATCTGACCAATGCATAATGACTTAATATATAATGCAAGGGCATAATTCATCTTCATCATCAATCGCTGAGAACTTCAGCTTGGTTTTACACGTCTACAAAAAAAAAAAAAAAAAAAAAAAAAAAAAAAAAAAAAAAAACAGTAGTATACGTAAAAGAAGAAGAAAAAGACCAGAAAATAAAATAAAACCTTATAGAATAAAAAAATAAACTGTCTGCCAACTGGGGCGTGACCTAAAAGACTTAGAAGATTAGGTCACGGTGAATATTGCATTCAACTGAATATTGCCTCAACATCAGCACTGGTGTAAGGGAAATTGTCAATATTTTCCATTAAGGTGAGCAACTCTACTATGAAATATATAGCAATTACTAATTTCTGATAAAAAACATTAAAAACAATTTTGAAGGTTCACCTTTATATAACAATCACTAATTGCTGATAAAAAAAAATTAAGGCAATTTTGGAGGTTCACCTTTATATAACAATCACTAATTGCTGATAAAAAAAAATTAAAGGCAATTTTGGAGGTTCACCTTTATATAACAATCACTAATTGCTGATAAAAAAAAATTAAAGGCAATTTTGCGGGTTCACCTTTATATAACAATCACTAATTGCTGATGAAAAAAAAATTAAAGTCAATTTTGCAAGTTCACCTTTATATAACAATCACTAATTGCTGTTAAAAAAAATTAAAGGCAATTTTGGAGGTTCACCTTTATATAACAATCACTAATTGCTGATAAAAAAAAAATTAAAGTCAATTTTGCAGGTTCACCTTTATATAACAATCACTAATTGCTGATAAAAAAAATAAGGCAATTTTGGAGGTTCACCTTTATATAACAATCACTAATTTCTAATAAAAAAAAAACATTAAAAACATTTTTGAAGGTTCACCTTTATATAACAATCACTTATTGCTGATAAAAAAAAATAAAGGCAATTTTGGAGGTTCACCTTTATATAACAATCACTAATTGCTGATAAAAAAAATATTAGAGACAATTTTAGAGGTTCATATGTTCAATATTACCTAAATATGATTTAGTAAGTTTTTTCTCAAGATAGGATCTATCAGAAGCTATTATGAATGCTCATATTGAACTATCATAAGCAACAGAAGAATCAAAATGGAATTTATCTAAATTTTCTTCAAAGAATGTCATTAATGATCGTTTAATAATATTCTAATTAATCACAGATAGTTTTATATAGTATTATGAAGAGCACCTAGATAAATTGTTTCAATATTCAATTTCTTTTTCATATTAGTATCAAAGCTGAGATTTTATATATTTTTTGGGTAAAAGCGATACTTAGGATATGACAGAGCAGTGAGAAGATTCTTCAAAGAATTTAAACTTCTAAGAATTGTCCTCTCCTCAGCAAAGCATGTCACTTTGGTCCTATTAACTTACTGGAGATAAATCTTCTGAAGTTCATAATATGATAAGAAGATAATTGATTAAATTAGATATATGCTCTCTACTTCTGGTAGGAAAAGAAATGGAAACACATGCATAAAATGGAATAGTAATTTGGTGAATATAGTAACCCAGTTGAGTAAATGCGGTAAATTCTTTAGACAAGAATATGAATAAGGATTGTGGTGGCCGATGTGGTAAGGTCCTTGATCGCCAGACTGTGGTTCGAGTTCAGCTCAAACTCGTTAGTTCTTTTGGTCTCTGTAACCTCCCTATCCTTGCAAGCTGAGGATGATGGTTAGGGGAGCCTATATGTCTATCTGGTGAGTCGCCAGCAGTCACTGCCTGGTCCTCCCTGGTCCTAGCTTGGGTGGAGAGGGGCCTTGGGTGCTGATCATATGTATATGTGGTCAGTCTCTAGGGCGATGTCCTGTTTGATAGGGCAATGTCACTGTCCCCTGCTTATGCCATTCATGAGCAGCCTTTAAACCTTGGACCTTTGAACAAATATGGCTAGTTTTAGAATACAAATTTTGATATTCAAATGTTAGCTGGCTTTTCTCTTTTACTTGGGGTTTAATCCAAGAACGTAAACTAGTACTCATGAATCAAGTTTTGATATGGAAAAGCAATATAATAAAAACGCCATATTAAATGTATCCGAATAAAATAAATATAAATATAAAGATAATGTATCTTTTATGCTGCACTAATCCACTAACAATATATGATTCACAAACATAGCTGCTAACCAAGTATTGCCTTTATAAAGTATCAAACCATGACTTCATATACCTATCACCACGGACAAGAGTATTGTAGAAGTGTTGGAAATTTTTGCAATTTGATAAGGCTTGATTCTCTTAGGGGTATCAGTGAGATTATTCATAATAAAAATGTGAAGAAAATACCCATACGAGTATTTTATAACTCATGCGATTTACATCTATTGCTTTCTCTTTCTTCCAGAATGAACATCATAACATTATAGTTTCAAAAATTAAAGAAAAGTATTACAGTGTAATATAACCAGTACAGCCTTTACATATCATGAATACAGGATTTATCTATCTAATAGGAAAAAGTTCACTAGTCTAACCCGAAGGCTATTTTGACTATTGATCCTATTTAATCCTTGTATTTCATTATTTTTCAACGCACATTAAGAATATAATTCAAAACAGAAATTCTAAATAGTTTTCTGAGCTGGGGTGGAATTCAGATGGCCAAAACATGATGATCCTTGGTTTGCTCCGTTTTCTGATATTCATCTTAAACTCCCATGACTTTGTAATACTTTTCAATATCCAAAAGAATTTTAGATGTCCAGATAACAAGAGAATCTTTGGGTTTAAGTAAAATTTTGTATATCTATATTTTTTTCTACAATAATCCAAACATACCAGATTTTGGGGGGAGGGAAGCTGTAAAAAAGCTCAACTTTGATACTCTAATCTTTCGTTAACTGTAATAAAACAGGGAAATTTTTCTTTCAACAAGATGTGAAAGCCTAGTTTCCATTACAAAATATTCAATGAAGCGATATTATACAAGGATAAGCTTTGGCTTATTTACGTTTGGTTGAAAAAAAAAAAAAAAGAGATATGTTTTGGTGATGAAATGTTGTCAGTTAATAGAAAAATAATTGGTAAATTGTGTTTGCTAATATTAAAGTAAGTAAGGTATAATTAATAACGTTTTGCTCAACAAAAAGCCAAAATAAGTCACCCTTATAATTAGAAGTTATTTTTTTTTCAAATAATTGCGTCCAATGCCAATTCTGGATTAATACGAAAGTGTATGAATACTAATTATTGCCCCATATTTGCAATACATAAATTTTTTACCAGTAATAAGTGGATGTATATATAATTCTTTATTGAAGGCGTATTTTCAAATGAACTGTAGTTTATATATATATATATATATATATATATACATATATATATA
>NC_090730.1:25062532-25067532 GCF_036898095.1 Palaemon carinicauda
TTTTTTTTTTGAACGTGGTATTATTCATCCATATTCATGAGTTAGCTAAGATTAGGTTAAAATATTTTAACAAGGAGATGTCTCGTGGTAAATAAAATTAGTTTTAATTAATCTTTTAAAAAGTTTCCTTTAGAAATGCAGTCAACATTTCAAACCGAATAGATAAAAGAGAGTTATGACGTCAAGTTCAGTTCTGTCATGTTGGTTATCTGAACTTTTTCCTGTAACTTTTCTTCTTACTCCCAGAAACCCTGAAGTCTTTGAGCGCAGAAACATGGAAAAATGTAGATTGATTTCTTTACTACCTAAATATGTCAGCTGAAAGGTTTTCTTCGCTTTAGAAACGATCAAAGGGGATGAACGTTATCTCTTTTTGATGATTGGAATATATCAAATTAGATATCACAATACGTTTCTGGAATCATTTTTTACAAGAACCTAATGCATTTTAGTTTCAAAATTCTCTAGAAATTAATAGGATATGTCTTTCCATACGTTACATTGAGAATAATTACAAGCATCAACAACCTAACTCTAAAAATAATTAAATAATACAAGCCATAGAAAGGCCTAATTACTCTAAGAAAGATAAATCATGAATTAATTAAACTTTAATAATGCATAATACAAACATTCACACCAAGTGGGATTAGGAGGATAAGCAAGATAGGTAGGATAAATCATGAAAGAATTAAACTTTAATAAGACATAATACAACAATTTCTGCCAAGTTGGATTATGATAGTAAGTAAGAAAGTAGGAAGGATTGACTGAATCCTCCAGTCATGTGAATATTAGAACACTTTGGAATCCTCATTTTAAAATCCCATCACTAGTTTCCTGTTCACAATAATATACCGTGCATTGTACAACCTTTTGCTTTAGTACTTACATAGAGATATCAAAGAGCCATGGAGACATCCGATATTCATGTCTCAATATAATATTTCATAACAGACCGGTTTCTATTCTACCTACAAACTTTAACATAAGATTTACTTTCTACAACAAAGATTTTCTGATACTCAATTCCTATTCAGCTCTTCCATGCTATAGATCCACATCGCATTCACGTTTCTCTTTATAATTTCTATCATGGTTATTCCATCGATGTATTTTTACCCTATAAATATCTCACATAATGGTTTTATATAAAATATTTGATCAGAATGTTTTTTCAGAGTAAATCTTCGCAGTTCTTCCATGTTAATTATTTGTCTTCTGTTCCAGTCTCTCAATAAAAGCTTTGCCATATCCCTGCAAGCTCAGTATCCTTATGCCTCTATAAGTCTTATACTGTTCATCTTCCATAATGCGTAATCAACATGCTCTATTGATTCAGGACATTGTTTGAGTCAGACAGTAATTTCACGAGTTATTTTCGAGTCAATCTTCTTTTCTGTAGCTGCTTCCATGTAGAAATAAATTTCCATTCTTCTTAATGCCCTTGGTTATATCAAGTTTTTATTATTACATATCTTCATTTTCTTTACTCTCCCGTTTTATTGAATTTTATTTAATTGTGTATATGTACATAATATTATCTTCTGTCTTGTAATATCATTAAGTGAAACTTATTGTTAGGGCAACCCAAACTAGTGTGAATATTAACTTATTTTACCCTTCTAAAATTTAAACGATCCCTATCAACTCTAAAGAATTATACTCTTATTTCTCACACTAACCCATTTGGAACTTCTCTATCCTTAAATGCTGGCGCCTAACATTATGGTCACTATAATTATATTATCCTTATAACAATGTTTTTGATTATACAAGTTTTATTTACGCTGCCCTTTCCATTAATCAGTTAATAGTCATATAATGATCTACACATACCTCTGATCTGCTCATCCATCCACTTTCTTTCCAGTCTATATAAGAAACATACTTTGGTTCTCATTATTTTCTCACATGTACGAATCTCCTTGCATGTTGATCTCACTCCTAGAAAATCAATTAAACCTAGTTTCAAAGCATTTGGGAACATAAAACTCTAACCCTTTCATTTTACTTTTTACTCTCTCCTTACTTTTTCTTTTCCTCCTGACCTAATCTTACTGCACCTAAACTTTTTGCAATTAACTTTCTGTGCGCTTTAAAGGGATTCGGATTTTTACCGTGAAATTTTATTTCTGAAACTTCCCCGTCCCTGCATAGAGCTTGTTTAATATATGCATCAACCATAATAAGCTTATTAGCAGCTTATCAACAACCCGCTAACCTTTTCCCCTTCCCATCTATATCTATGCCACCTAGATCACCGTTTCTTATTCATTTTTCTCTTTAATTTAGATGCTTTTTTTTAAACATATATCTCTAATCTAACGTGACTATAACTAATAGTTTGGTCAGTACTAATATTTAAAAAAGGCAGTTTCCTCTTTTTCAGAGTATCCTATTATTGAATTTTGATCTTGCAATCTAGGAATAAAGTTAAAAACTGATAAAATAAATATTACCTCCATTATTCCTAGCGGTAAGGATTTTTCTCTAATTCTAAAGAGGGTTAGTTTATTTTACAATAATATGTACATTCAGAATATAGGTTATGATAATAATAATAGAAATAAAATATGATAAAGATAATAATATTAATAATGACATCATAATAATAATAAAGTAATAGAACATATCTCCTTTAGTCAGTCATGTTGTTTATGATTTGTTTTTTTTTTACAGAAAAGAAAAGAGAAAATGCATTGATCTATCGTCTAAACTAGTCCAAATTTTTTTTCTTTTCATCCTATAAAGAGTTTATAATAAAAAAAAAGTGTGGTTGACAGATGTATTTGGCAGCATGAAATATTCAAGTTTAAGTAGTTTCATGCGAGAGCAGATAGTCCAAAACCACCTGCATCTCCATAAGAAACAAATATTTTTCATATTATAAAAATTTAAAGAACTCTTGATAATTATTGATTTTTTTCAATACTTAATGGATTTTCATATTCCTAAATGATTTTGTTACTAGATATACTGTTAAAAATGTGGATTTAAAAAAAAAAAAAAAACGGCAAATTCCTGGTAACATTTATTCCAGGATTTCTACGTTTTAAGAATAGATATATTAACTTGAAGAAGTGATATTACGGTCACCAACCCGTAAAAGATAATAAAAAAGTAAGGTAGAATTACGGTCGTTTGTAGTTTACTGATATACAGTTGAAAACAATATATTTTTTACGGAGATTTTCTGATTAAAATTATGGTTTTTCTTAACAGTGTAAGAAATAAAATAACCAAGAATAGATCTATGAGTGACCAAATATTGCATTTCTTAATACACCAAATTGTAACAATAAGACGGTGCTAAACATTTGATAGACTTTGAAATTCCATTTTGTAATTATCCACTTATGAGGATATATACTGTGTTCGGGTCATGGATGTCATCAAAAACATCAAATGTCTGTTTGACAAATAAAGTTATTTATATATATATATATATATATATATATATATATATATATATATATATATATATATATATATATATGTATATATATATATATATATATATATATATATATACATATATATACATATACATATATGCATGTATATATATATATATATATATATATATATATATATATATATATATATATATATTATATATATATATATATATGTATATATACATACATTCATACATATATACACACATGTAAATATATATATATATATATATATATATATATATATATATATATATATACATATATATACACATATATACATATATACATACATGCATAAATATATACATATTTATATATATATATATATATATATACATATATATACACAAAAATATGTATATATATACATAAATATATACGTATATATATATATATATATATATATATATATATATATATATATATATATATATAATCATGGAATTCTTAATGATTATTTTCTTATTAAAGATCCATATTTTTTTTATAAAAAAAATTCTTTACTACGAATAAAATTTTATGTTAGAACTATTACACAATAAAAGCCAGTGATTAAAGATAGCATATGTTTATACGGAAGTATTTCAAGATATGATAATCACCAGTATTCCTCTGTTAAAGGTAATTCAAGGATACTAATTACTACCAGATCTTATTGTGAAATTCTACGCACAATACCAGATTAACATTCACTCTGAAATGCCTAAATCACGGAAGCCTAGTGGTATCGTGGAAGACATGCAACTTGTAGATCCAGAGTTGTAGCCACGCCCACACAACGAAAACAGTGATTAGTATTCAAAGTCTTCTTGCTTCTAACTTTTGGGACCAAGTAATGGCCTGTCCCTTGTCTCGGCTACTTATATCTGAAATTGGTTTTACTTGATATTGTTACTGTTACTTTTCAGATTGTGTTCACAAGTTACAAATCGTGTAATTTTTCTAATAAAACAATCTAACAAAACAGCCAAAGGAGAAGAAAATGTGATAAGTAAAGATATGGTTATAATTCCAATTTAAACTAATAACAATTCTAAGTAAAACAACTATAGGAAAGTTAGAAACCATGTCGAAACACCTTCCAGATATATTATATATTATATGTTCTATTTCCAACATAATATTTAAATGATACCATAGATTTTACGCGAATACATATTTCATAATTCTGGAAACATCAAAAAAGGAACTGAGATAATTGATAAGCTTTATGATTATTTTTATTTAATCTGTTTTTGATCGAAAAAGAATAATAAGGAAAAATACCACAAATAGAATACCAGTTAAAATCTATACATGTTCATATGTGCAATGGAATCTTCATATAGCAAATATTTTATATAGAAGAGTAATTGTTAATACCAGGGAAAGATGACTCGTGAAAATGATTTGAAATTAGTGCGTGTATAAACCGATATGAAATAAGGAACAAGTTAACATGACGACCCTTGACATAAATTGGCTCTCTTTAAACGGAGTTATTTATTCAAGAAGGGTTGGAAGTGTTGCCAAACATTCAATACCAGAGGAAGTGTT
>NC_090730.1:25070032-25080032 GCF_036898095.1 Palaemon carinicauda
TATGTTAATTATTAGTCTTCTGTCCTAATCTCTCAATAATAGCTTTATTATATCCCTACAAGTTCAGTAGCTCTTATCCGTTTCTTGATATATTTACCTTTTAAAAAACCACAATCATCATTCTTAACCATTCTTTCAGAAACTTTTCCTCGTGCAGACCTCCCTTACATTAGTGTATTAGTCATGCGTTTGCAAACCTCCAATAAACCAACAATGCCCGTTTCATTCTGTTCTTTCTCTTCCATAATGCATAATCAACAAACTTCTAAGATACCTGTTCTATTGATTCAGGACATTACTCTAGTTAGACTAATTTCTAATTTACAACATATATCACCTGAGTTATTTTTTAATCAATCCTCTTTTCTGTAGCTACTTCCTTGCAGAAAAAAAAAATTCTTCCTAATGTGCTGGGTTACCCTCTTAATTTTTTTTTTATAATACCTCGTCATTTTCTTTGTTGTCTCTTTTTACTGAATTGTCCTTACTTCTGGATGTGTACACAATATTACTTACAGTATTACAATATTATCAAGCGAAACCTTTTGTTAAGGCAACCAAAATAATTGTGAATATTGAATTATTTTATCTTCCTGAAACTCAAATGATACATTTTAATTCTAAGGAACCTTCATTATACTGTTATTTCTCACACTAATTCATTTTGAGCTCCTCTATCCTCAGATCCTGATACCTACATATTATGGTCACTTCTCATCCCTATCGCTATGTTTTTAATGATTCAACTTTCATTTATGCTGCCTTTTCTATTAATCAGTTAATGATTATATCATTCTATAATATTACCTTTAATCTGCTCATCCATTCACTTTCTCTTCAGTTTACATAAGAAACATACATTTGGTTCTCTTAATTTTCTCACATGTGCGTGTCTCCTCGTTTGTTGATCTCACTCCTAGAAAACCAATTAAACCTGGTTTCAAAGCATTTGGGAACAAAACTCTAACCCTTTCCTTTTACTTTTTAATTTCTCCTTACTTTTTCTTTTCTTCCTGACCTAATCTTACTGCACCTAAACTTTTTGCAATTAACTTTCTGTGCGCTTTAAAGGGAATCAGATTTTTACGTGAAATTTTATTTCTGAAATTTCCACGTTTCAGCAAAATGCTTGGTTAATATACAAATCAACCATAATAAGCTTATTAGCAGCTTATCAACAACCTGCTAACCTTTTCCCCTTCCCATCTATATATATATGCCACCTAACTCATCGTTTCTTATTCCTTTTTCACTATAACTACTAGCTTGACTAGAAAAATAAAAAAAGGCACTTTCCTCCTTTTCAGAATATGTTATTATTGCATTTTTCTATTTGTAATCTAGGAATAAAGTGAAAAACTGATAAAATAAATATTACCTCCCGCATTGATAGTGGTAAGGATTTTTTTCTAATTCTAAAGCGGGTCAGTTCACTTATTAGTTCACTTTACAATAATTTGTACATTCAGAATATAGATTATGATAATAATAATAGAAATAAAATATAATAAAGATAATAATAATAATAATAATAATAATAATAATAATAATAATAATAATAATAATAATAATAATAATAGAGATAAAATAAGAAGTCGCCTTATAATTCAAAGTAGTAAAACATATCTCCTTTAGTCAGGCATGTTGTTTATAATTTTTTTTCAGGGAATAAAAGAGAAAATATATCAATCTGTTGACCAAACAAGTTCATTTTTCTCATCTTATAGGTAGAGTTTTTTTTTTTTTTTTTTTTTTTTTTTTAAATATGGTTGACAGATGCATTTGGAAGCATGAAATATTCAAGTTTAAGTAGTTTCCTGTGAGAGCAGATAGTCCAAAATCACCTGAATCTCCACAAGAAACGAATATTTTTCATATTATAAAAACTTAAAGAACTCTTGATGATCATTCTTTTTTTTTTCAAGATTTAATGGATTTCTACATTCGTATATGATTTTATTACAAGATACACTGTTAAAAAATTCATTAAATTAACAGTAAATGCCTGGTAACATTTATTCTAGAATTTCCAACGTTTTAAGAATGGATATATTAACTTAAAGGAGTGATATTACGGTCACCAACCCGTAATAGATAATAACAAAGTAAGGTAAAATTACGTTCATTTGTAGTTTACTGAAATACGACTGTGAACAGTATAATTTATACGGAGAATTTCCGATTAAAATTACGGTTTTTTCTAATAGTGTAGGAAATTAAAATAACCAAGAATAGAACTATGAGTGACCAAATATTCCGTTTCTTAATAAGTCAAATTGTAACAATAAAACGGTGCTAATCATTTCATAAACTTTGAAATTCCATTTTATATTTATCCACTTATTGGGATATATACTGTATTTGGGTCATGGATGTCATCAAAAACATCAAATTTCTGCTTGGCAAATGAAGTTATATATATATATATATATATATATATATATATATATATATATATATATATATATATATATATATATATATATATATATATATATATATATATATATATATATATATATATATATATATATACAGTATGTATGTATATATATATATATATATATATACATATGTGTATATATACATATATATACATATACATATATACATACATATACCAAAGGCACTTCCCCCAATTTTGAGGGGTAGCCGACATCAACAATGAAACAAAACAAAAGGGGACCTCTACTCTCTACGTTCCTCCAGCCTAACAAGGGACTCAGCCGAGTTCAGCTGGTACTGCTAGGGTGCCACAGCCCAACCTCCCACATTATCCACCACAGATGAAGCTTCATAATGCTGAATCTCCTACTGCTGCTATCTCCGCGGTCATCTAAGGCACCGGAGGAAGTAGCAGGGCCTACCGGAACTGCGTCACAATCGCTCGCCATTCATTCCTATTTGTAGTACGCTCTCTTGCCTCTCTCACATCTATCCTCCTATCACCCAGAGCTTTCTTCACACCATCCATCCACCCAAACCTGGGCCTTCCTCTTGTACTTCTCCCATCAACTCTTGCATTCATCACCTTCTTTAGCAAGCAGCCATTTTCCATTCTCTCAACATGGCCAAACCACCTCAACACATTCATATCCACTCTAGCCGCTAACTCATTTCTTACACCCGTTCTCACCCTCACCACTTCGTTCCTGACCCTATCTACTCGAAATACACCAGCCATACTCCTTAGACACTTCATCTCAAACACATTCAATTTCTGTCTCTCCATCACTTTCATTCCCCACAACTCCGATTCATACATCTCAGTTGGTACAATCACTTTCTCATATAGAACTTTATTTACGTTCATGGCCAACCCTCTATTTTTTACTACTCCCTTAACTACCCCCAACACTTTGCAACCTTCATTCACTCTCTGACGTACATCTGCTTCCACTCCACCATTTGCTGCAACAACAGACCCCAAGTACTTAAACTGATCCACCTCCTCAAGTAACTCTCCATTCAACATGACATTCAACCTTGCACAACCTTCCCTTCTCGTACATCTCATAACCTTACTCACCCACATTAACTCTCAACTTCCTTCTCTCACACACCCTTCCAAATTCTGTCACTAGTCGGTCAAGCTTCTCTTCTGTGTCTGCTACCAGTACAGTATCATCTGCAAAACCACATATACATATATACACATATATAAATATATATATATATATATATATATATATATATATATATATATATATATATATATATATATATATATATATATATATATATATATATATATATATATATATATATATATATATATATATATATATATATATAGATGCATGCATACATATATACACACACACATATATATATATATATACATATATATATGTATATATATACACATATATATATATATATATATATATATATATATATATATATATATATATATATATATATATATATATATATATATATATATATATATATATATATACATCATGGAATTCTTAATTATTATTTTCTTATTAATGATCCATATTTTCTATAAAAAATTTTTTATTACGAATAAAATTTTATATGTTAGAACTATTACACAATAACAGCCAGCATTTTAAAATATAATAATCACCAGTATTCCTCTGTTTAAGGTAATTCAAGGATAATACTTAGTATTAGATCTTGTTGTGAAATTCTACGCACAATACCAGATTAACATTCACTCTGAAATGCCTAAATCACGGAAGCCTAGTGGTATCGTGGAAGACATGTAACTTGTAGATCCAGAGTTGTAACCACGCTCACACAATGAAAACAGTGATTAGCATCCAAAGCCTTCCTGCTTTTAACTTGAAGGACCAAGCAATGGCCTGTCCCTTGTCTCGGCTACTTAGGGCTGAACTTGATTTTACTTGATGCTGTTACTGTTACTCTTTACATTCTGTTCACAAGTTACAAATCATGAAATGTTTGTCCCAAAGCAATCTAACAAAACAACCACAACAAAAAGAAAATAGGATGAGTAAAGCTATGGTTATATTTTGATTTAAAGTTATAACAATTCTCAGAAAAACGACTATAGGAAATTTTAGAAACCAGGTGGAAACGCCTTTCAGATATATTATATATTATATGTACTATTTACAACATAATATTTAAATGATACGATAGATTTTACGCGAATACATATTTCAAAATTCTGGGAACATCAAAAGAGAAACTGAGATAATTGATAAGCTTTATGATTATCCTTATTTAATCTGTTTCTTGATCGAAAAAAAAAAAATAAGGAAAAACACCACATATAGAACACCAGTTAAATACTATATATTTTCATATCTGCAATGGATTCTTCATATAGCAAATATTTTATATAGAAGAGTAACTGTCAATATCGGGGAAAGATGACTCGTGAAAATGATTTGAAATCAGTGCGGGTATAAACTGATATGAAATAAGAAACAAGTTAACATGACGACCCTTAACATAAATTGGCTCTCTTTAAACAGAGTTATTTATTCAAGAAGGGTTGGAAGTGTTGCCAAACATTCAATACCAGAGGAAGTGATTTTTTCTCTTTTAATATGTTATATACGTCAATCTGTTTGCGTCCCTCGCCAGGTAGATAATTGTTTATTTCTAGCAAACGGTGAAACAGTGATACTTGTTATTTATGATTTACCTGTGAAGTGTTTCTTGACTTAAAGTCCTTAAATCTTTTCTTTGTTTACTAATCTTAATCTCTCTCTCTCTCTCTCTCTCTCTCTCTCTCTCTCTCTCTCTCTCTCTCTCTCTCTCTCTCTCTCTCCCTAATTTCACGAACTGTTCTTTTAGGTCGCTGTTCTTATATGGCAATCCAGTGAATCTTAAATGTACATGTGTGGTTTTATATATGTATTAATTTTTCTCATGAGTTCATGCATGATGAACTTTGACCTACTTAGTAATTCATATATAGTGTTAATAAAAGTACATAAATGTGTGTAGTGTTAAATTACCAGTGAAAAAAGTGTGAACTTCCACAGGTATAAGTGTTGTTTCTTATACCTTATTTTCTTTGCTTTCTTCCTCAATTGGAAGTGTGACTTTAGAATTAACTGTATTATTATTATTATTATTATTATTATTATTATTATTATTATTATTATTATTACTTATTATTATTATTATTTTATTATTATTATTATTATTATTATTATTATTATTATTATTATTATCAAGCTACAACCCTAGTTGGAAAAACAAAATGCTATAAGCCAAGGGGCTCCAACAGGGAAAATAGCCCAGCGAGGAAAGGAAACAAATGAAAATACACTATTTTAAGAAGAGTGACATTAAAATAAATAATAAAACAACGGTATTATATTACCTGAAAAACTCTAAATAAATCTGCTGATGAATATTCAAAGAAGGCAGTTTCACATATTGTCTTATAACCTTTAACTTTTCCTGTCTCCCAGAAGAGTTGGGAGACGGCCGCGGTTTTCGTATTCATCATTTAGGTGTTGAATAAATGATGACGCTTAATGGCCAGTTTAGGGCCGTTGTTATCCATTTCTCTCTCTCTCTCTCTCTCTCTCTCTCTCTCTCTCTCTCTCTCTCTCTCTCTCTCTCTCTCTCTCTTAGTAATGGTGTCTAAATGCATAAAATTCAAGTTACAATTATCAAAACTGAAACTTTACAATTGAACACAATCACACACATACATACACATATGCACACACACATCTATATATATATATATATATATATATATATATATATATATATATATATATATATATATATATATATATATATATAGACATCGTCATTTTCAGCCGTTCCTAGTCCATTGCAGGACAAATTCATCAGACATGTCTTTCCACACGTGTCTGTTTCTTAGCTCATCAATTCATCGCCTACTCTTTCTTTCCTCCACTGCGTTTGCAATTTCCAGGGACCCATTCTGTTATATATATGAATACATATACATATATACATAAATATATATATATATATATATATATATATATATATATATATATATATATATATATATATATATATATATATATATATATATATGTATATATATGTACTGTATATACACACACACATATATAAATATATATATATATATATATATATATATATATATATATATATATATATATATATATATATATATATATATATATATATATATATATACACGAGGGAAAGAGAGAGTTACAATAAGTTACAAGGATTTTGGATGTCTCAAAGGACTTTTAGTCTATCCGCGGAGACTCCATTTGCTCTTTGGTAGAGCGATTTAGTTTAAGGATTTAGAGAGTTCTTATGATCTTGTGTAACTTATTCTTAAATTCGTTTACCCTGTTTCTGTTTACTACATCCGCTGGAAGTCTATTCCAAGTATTTGCTATTTTGTATATAAAGAAATTGCTTCATTGAGTGGTGTTGTAGCTTTTCAATTCCAGTTTGTATCCGTTACCTCTGAACTGATTTGTGCTAAGCATGAATAGATTGGTGTAAACTACATTTATTATTCCTTTAAGAAATTAGAATGCCTCTATTAACTGTCCCCTTAGTCGTCGAGTTGGTAGATCAAATAAATTCAAACGTTCCATTTTCCGTCTATATCCAAATCGCTTCAGTGTTGGAACTACAGTAGTCTGGTGACCGTAGCTTATACTGCTTCCAGGCTATCTATATCGTTCTGAATACTTGGAGCTCAGAATTGGACTCCGTATTCTAGATGGAGAGAGAGAGAGAGAGAGAGAGAGAGAGAGAGAGAGAGAGAGAGAGAGAGAGAGAGAGAGAGAGAGAGAGAGAGAGAATCAATATGAGGAGATTTTTAAATATAGCCACAGAGTTGCAATTGCCTTTTAAGATCTATTGACGAAAGAACGAAGGAGTGACGTTCCTTCTAGAGACTTTTCTTCTCCCAATGTATCCTCAGGTGGCGAACGGCATAATGGTAACAGATAAGCAAATACGAAAGGGTAAAACACAGGCTAAAATTTATAACTTCAGGTAACATTGATATCAATTACCGCGATTATAAATTAATAATTCACGGAGATATATCAAGAAAGAAAAACATTTTAACGAGGGTGATGATAAAAATAGAGTAAGAGGGAGAAGTTTTGCTGCATTATTGGATCCTTTTTAACTTGTTATAAATTGTTTCACAATTATAATAATGATGATGTGGATGATTATGAGGGAATTAAAGTAAAGGAAGATTTTTTGAGTGACAACAACATTTAAGAAAAGAGGTATATGTTAAGAGTATGATCTCATGTTTACTGTAATTATTAATATGTTACAAGTATGATTTCGTTAAAGGGAAAATCAATAAAGTCACAGGTTGTTTGATTATCTTACAATTATTAGTAATACTTACCACCGTCATAGATAGAAACTCAACAATATAGTACATTAGTATCAACTTTACAATAATTATACACAACATATTAACAAGCGAAAAAATATCCTAATATTTTCTACAAAAACACACATGAAATCTTTATTTCTATCAGAAAAATTGGATTTGAAGCGCTTCCATGGTGGCCATCTTGAAAAAAGGTTATTTTCAAGTAGTCCACGGCAGATTTTGGTATTATTATTTTTTTTTTTTTTCGTAACCCTTCCTAAAAAACAATTGGAATACACTAGAAAAGTTTAGATTAGATTTTATTTGGTGACTTTTGATAAGACTGGATCTATAACGCTTAAAACGCTCCCAAAAGACTAAAATTACTGCCAGGTCATTGCTAAGAGAGCACAAACAACATTTAAAACGCTTCCATGAAACTCCATTTAGAATGGACATGCGTTTACTGGACTTAGAGAGTAGGTACAGCATTTACTTTGCTTCTCAGCTTATAGTGTAATTTCCTAACCAATTATTATTATTATTATTATTATTATTATTATTATTATTATTATTATTATTATTATTATTATTATTATTATTATTACTTTCGATATTCTTATTATAATTCTTTATCATTGTTCATTTCGAAAACTACAGAGAAAAATAATCACTTTTTTTAAAGTTAAGGAAAAATAAGAAGTGTTTATGTAACAGGGCAATTCGACCAATGCATAAAGACTTAATATATAATACAAAGGCATAATACATCTTCATCATCACTCGCTGAGAATATTCCTAAAAGGACTTCAGCTTGGTTCTACAAGAAAAAAAAAAGAAAAAAAAAAAAGAAAGTAAGGAAAAAAAACAAACGGTAGTATACGTAAAAGAAGAACAAGACACGAAAATAAGATAAAACCTTATAGGAAAAGAAAATAAACTGTCAGCCAACTGAGACGTGACCTAAAAGACTTAGAAGATTAGGTTACGGTGAATATTGCATTCAAGCAGAATATTGCCTCAACATCAGCACTGGTGTAAGGGAAATTGTCAATATTTTCCATTAAGGTGAGCAAATCTACTATGAAATATATAACAATTATTGATTTTTGATAAAAAAAAAAAACATTTTAAAAAATTTGAAGGTTCACCTTTATATAACAATCACTGATTGCTGATTAAAAAAAAAAAAAAAAAAAAAAAAAAAAAAAAAAAAAAAAAAAAAACGTTAAAGGCAATTTTGGAGGTTCACCTTTATATAACAATCACTAATTGCTGATAAAAAAGTAAAGGCAATTTTGGAGGATCACCTTTACATAACAATCATCAGTTGCTGATAAAAAAAATGAGGGCAATTTTGGAGGTTCACCTTTACATAACAATCACTAATTTCTGATAAAAAAAAATTAGAGACAATTTTAGAGATTCAAATTTTCAATATTACCTAATTATGATTTAGTAAGTTTTTTTCTCAAGATAGGATATATCAGAAGCTATTATGAATGCTCATATTGAACTATCATAAGCAACAGGAGAATGAAATGGAATTTATCGAAATTTTCTTCAAAGAATGTCATTAACGATTGTTTGATATTGCTCTAATTAATCACGGAAAGTTTTATATAGTATTATGAAGAGCACCTAAATAAATTGTTTCAATATTCAATTTCTTTTTCATATTAGTATCAAAGCTAAATTTTCAATCTTTTTTTTTTATATAAAAATGTGAGATACTTTGGATATGACAGAGCAATGAGAAGATTCTTCAAAGAATTTAAACGTATCA
The DNA here is from genome assembly GCF_036898095.1 of Palaemon carinicauda. Taxonomy (NCBI): domain Eukaryota; kingdom Metazoa; phylum Arthropoda; class Malacostraca; order Decapoda; family Palaemonidae; genus Palaemon; species Palaemon carinicauda. The sequence continues at coordinate 25,079,644 of NC_090730.1, forward strand.
GAATTGTCCTCTCCTTAGCAAAGCATGTCACTTTGGTCCTATTAACATACTGGAGATAAATCTTCTGAAGTTTATAATATGATTAGAAGAGAATTGATTAAATTAGATATATGCTCTCTACTTCTGGTAGGAAAAGAAATGGAAAGAGATGCATAAAATAGAATAGTAATTTGGTGAATATATTAACCCAGTTGAGTAAATGCGGTTAATTCTTTAAACAAGAATATGGATAAGGGTTTTGGTGGCCGATGTGGTAACGTCCTTGACTGGTGATCACCAGACTGAGGTTCGAGTCCCGCTTAACCTCGTTAGTTCTTTTGGTCTGTGCAACCTCTCTATCCTTTTGAGCTAAGGATGGGGGTTTTGGAGAAGCCTTTAGGTCTATCTGC
>NC_090730.1:25090032-25092532 GCF_036898095.1 Palaemon carinicauda
AAACTATTTTAAGAAGAGTGACATTAAAATAAATAATAAAACAACTGCATTATATTACCTGAAAAATTCTAAATAAATCTGCTGATGAATATCTAAAGAAGGCAGTTTCCAATATTGTCTTATAACCTTTAACTTTTCCTGTCTCCCAGAAGAGTTGGGAGACGGCAGCGGTTTTCATATTCATCTTTTAGAATTTTAGGTGTTGAATAAATGATGACCCTTAATGGCCAGTTGTTATTCATTTCTCTCTCTCTCTCTCTCTCTCTCTCTCTCTCTCTCTCTCTCTCTCTCTCTCTCTCTCTCTCTCTCTCTCTCGTAATATGTAACAGTAATTTTTTCCGGTAAAAGTTATGTTGTCCAAATGCAGAAAGTTATAATTATTAAAACTAAAGCTCTACACTTGAACATACACCCAAACATACACAAACACACACACATATATTTATATATACATATATATATATATATATATATATATATATATATACATATATATATATATATATATATATATATATATATATGTATATGCATATATATATATAAATATATATACACACATATACATACATACATATATATATATATATATACATATATATATATTTATATATATATATATATACATATATATATATATATATATATATATATATGTATATATATACACATATGTATATGCATATATATATATATATATGTGTGTGTGTGTGTATGTGTGTGTGTGTGTATGTGTGTGTGTGTATGTGTATGTGTGTGTGTGTGTGTGTTATCTTCATCCTCATCGTCATTGTCATCATCAGCCGTTCCTAGACCATTACGGGACACATTCATCAGACATGTCATTCCACACGCTTCTGCTTCTAAGCTCGTCAATCCATCGTCTACTCCTCTTTCAAACCCTGCTGCGTTTGTAATATCCAGCGACCTATTTTGTTATATACATGAATGCACACACATACATATACACACACACACACACACACACACACATATATATATATATATATATATATATATATATATATATATATATATATATATATATATATATATACAAGAGAGAGAGAGAGAGAGAGAGAGAGAGAGAGAGAGAGAGAGAGAGAGAGAGAGAGAGAGAGAGAGAGAGAGAGAGAGAGAGCCTACTGATACAGTATTTGCCCTGTGAAATATTGTTGATACTTTAATCCTCGTAAGCTAAAAGCCAATCTGAGGAGATTTTAATGTGTAACCACTAAATTCCAATTGCCTTTTCAACATCAATTGACGAAAGACCGAAGGAGTCACATTCCTTCTAGAGACTTTTCTGCTCCCAATGTATCATCAGGTGGCAAATGGCATAATGGTAACAGATAAGCAAATACGAAGGGGTAAAACACAGGCTAATATTTATAACTTCAGGTAACATTGATATCAAATACTACGATTACAAATTAATAATTCATGGAGATAAATGGAGAAAGAAAAACATTTTAACGAGGGTGATGATAAAAATGGAGGGAGAGGGAGAAGTTCTGCTGCATTATTTAATCCTTTTTAACTTGTTATAATTTGTTTCACAATTATAATAATGGTGATGTGGATGATTATGAGGGAATTAAAGTAAAGGAAGGTTTTTTGAGTGACAACATTTATGAAAAGTGGTATATGTTAAGAGTATGATCTCATGTTTAGTGTAATTATCAATATGGTACATTTGTAGGATATTGTTAAATTCAAAATCAATAAAGTCATGGGTTGTTTAGTTACCTTATAATTATTATTAATACTTACCACAGTCATGGATAGAAACTCAACAATATAGTACAATAGTATTAACTTTCCAATAATTTAACACATATTAACAAGCGAAAAAATTTCCTAATATTTTCTAAAAAAACACACATATGAAATATTTATTCTTATCACCAAAATTAGATTTGAAGTGCTTCCATGGTGGAAATCTTGAAAAAAAGGTAATTTTTGTCAAGTTAAAGAGAAAAATAATCACTTTCTTTAAAGATAATGACAAATAAGAAGTTTTTATGTAACATGGTAATACGACCAATACATAAAGACTTAATATATAATAAAAGGGCATAATTCATGTTCATCATCCCTCGCTGAGAATAGTTCTAAAAGAACTTCATCTTGATTCTACACGCCTACGAAAAAAAAATGAAAAAAAAAACAGTAGTATACATAAAAGAAGAAGAAAAAGAAAAGAAAATAAAATAAAACCTTATAGAAAAGGAAAATAAACTGTCAGCCAACTGAGACGTGACCTAAAAGACTTAGAAGATTAGGTTACGGCGAATATTGCATTCAAGCAGAATATTGCCTCAACATCAGCACTGGTGTAAGGGAAATTGTCAATATTTTCCATTAAGGTGAGCAACTCTACTATGAAATATATAACAATTATTAATTTTTGATATAAAAAAAATATTTAAAACAATTTTGAAGGTTCACCTTCATATAACAATCACTAATTGCTGATAAAAAAAAAAACATTAAAGGC
>NC_090730.1:25097532-25107532 GCF_036898095.1 Palaemon carinicauda
AGAAAGATAAATCATGAATTAATTAAACTTCAATAATGTATAATATAAACTTTTCCACCAAGTGGGATTATGAGGATAAGCAAGAAAGGTAAGATAAATCATGAAAGAATTAAACTTTAATACGACATAATACAAACAATTTCTGCCAGGTTGGATTATGATAGTAAATAAGGAAGGTAGGAAGGATTGGCTGAATCATCCATACATGTGAATATTAGGACACTTTGGAATTCTCCTTTTAAAATACCATCACTGGTTTTCTGTTCACAATAAAATACCGTACATTGTATAATCTTTCACTTTAGTACGTACATAGAGATATCAAGGAGCCATGGAGACATCCCATATTCATGTTTCAATATAATATTTTATAACAGACCGGTTTCTATTCCGCCTACAAACTTTAACATAAGGTTTACTTTCTACAACAAAGATTTTCCGATACTCAATTCCTATTCAGCTCTTCCATGTCATAGATCCCTATCACACTCACGTTCCTCTTTATAATTTCTATCATGGTTACTCCATTGATATATTTTTGCCTATAAATATCTCACATGATGATTTTATATCGAACATTTTATCAGAAAACCTTTTTATTTTTCAGAGCAAATCTTCTCAGTTCTTCTATGTCAATTATTTGTCTTCTGTCCTAATCTCTCAATAAAAGTTTTGCCATAACCCTGCAAGTTCAGTATCATTATGCCTCTAAAAGTCTTATACTGTTCATCTTCCATAATGCATAATCAACATACTTCGAAGATACCTGCTCTATTGATTCAGGACATTGTTTGAGTCGGACAGTAATTTCAGGAGTCATTTTCGAGTCAATCTTCTTTTTTTGTAGCTGCTTCCTTTTAGAATTTCCATTCTTCTTCATGCCCTTGGTTATCTCAAGTTTTTATTACATTTCTTCATTTTCTTTACTCTCCCGTTTTATTGAATTGTATTTAATAATGTATATGTACATAATATTATCTTCTGTCTTGTAATATCATCAAGTGAAACCTATTGTTAGGGCAACCCAAACTAGTGTGAATATTAAGTTATTTTATCCTTCTAAAATTCAAATGATCCCTATCAACTCTAAAAAATTATATTCTTATTTCTCACACTAACCTATTTGGAGCTTCTCTATCCTTAAATACTGACGCCTACCTATATGGTCACTTTAATTATATTGTCCTTACAACAATGCTTTTAATTATTTAACATTTATTTATGCTGTCTTTTCCATTAATCAATTAATAGTTATATAATGCTCTACTCATACCTCTGATCTGCTCCACCATCCACTTTCTATTCAGTCTACATAAGAAACATACATTTGGTTCTCTTTATTTTCTCACATATACGTATCTCCTCGTATGTTGATCTCACTCCTAGAAAATCAATTAAACCTAGTTTCAATGCATTTGGGAACATATATACATAAAACTCCAACCCTTTCCTTTTACTTTTTACTTTTTCCTTTCTTTTTCTCTTCCTCCTGACCTAATCTTACTGCACCTAAACTTTTTGCAATTAACTTTCTGTGCGCTTTAAAGGGATTTGGATTTTTACTGTGAAATTTTATTTCTGAAACTTCCCCGTCCCAGCATAATGCTTGGTTAATATATGCATCAACCATAATAAGCTTAATAGCAGCTTATCAACAACCTGCTAACCGTTTCCCTTTCCCATCTATATCTATGCCACCTATATCATTGTTTCTTATTCCTTTTTTTCTTTCAATTAGATCCTTTTTTTAAACATATATCTCTAATCTAAGTTGACTATAACTAATAGCTTGGCTAGTGATAATTTCTTAAAAAGGCAATTTCCTCCTTTTCAGAGTATCCTATTATTGTATTTTGCTTCTTGAATTCTACGAATAAAGTGAAAAACGGATAAAATAAATATTACCTCCAGTATTGCTAGCGGTAAGGAATATTCTCCAATTCTAAAGAGGGTCAGTTCTCTTATTAGTTCACTTTACAACAATTTGTACATTCAGAATATAGATTATGATAATAATAATAAAAATAAAATATGTTAAAGATAATAATATTAATAATGATAATATGATAATAATATTATAATAATAGAGATAAAACAAGAAGTCACCTTGTAACTCAAAGTAATAGGACATATCTCATTTAGTCAGTCATGTTGTTTATAATTTTTCTCAGAGAATAAAAGAGAAAATGTATCAATCTGCTGACCAAACAAGTCCATTTTTTTCATCTTATATGTAGAGTTTAAAAAAAATGTGGTTGACAGAAGCATTTGGCAGCATGAAATATTCAAGTTTAAGTAGTTTCATGTAAGAGCAGATAGTCCAAAACCACTGAATATCCATAAGAAACGAATATTTTTCATATTAGAAAAACTTAGATAACTCTTGATGATTATTCTTTTTTTTTTTTTCAAGATTTAATGTATTTTTACATTCGTAAAAGATTTTGTTACAAGACACACTGTTAAAAAATTTCATTAGAATAACGGCAAATGCCTGGTAACATTTATTCTAGATTTTTCAAAGTTTTAAGAATGGATATATTAACTTAAAGGATTGATATTACGGTCACCAACCCATAAAAGATAATAACAAAGTAAGGTAAAATTACGGTCGTTTGTAGTTTACTGAAATACGACTGAGAGGAGTATAATTTATACGTAGAATTTCCGATTAAAATTACGTTTTTTTCTAACAGTGTAGGAAATGAAATTACCAAGAGTAGAACTATGAGTGACCAAATATTCCGTTTCTTAATACACCAAATTGTAACAATTAGACGGTGCTAAACATTTGATAAATTTTTAAATTCCATTTTGTATTTATCCACTTATAAGGATATATACTGTATTCGGGTCATGGATGTCATCAACAACATCAAATTTCTGTTTGACAAATAATGTTATATATATATATATATATATATATATATATATATATATATATATATATATATATATATATATATATATATACATGTATATATATATATATATATATATATATATATATATATACATATACACACATATACATATAAATATATATATATATATATATATATATATATATATATATATATATATATATATATACATATATATATATATATACAGGATATATATATATATATATATATATATATATATATATATATATACATATATATATATACATATGTATATATATACATATACATATATATATATATATATATATATATATATATATATATATATATATATATATATATATATATATATATATGCATACATACACACACACATATATATATATATATATATATATATATATATATATATATATATATATATTATATATATATATACATATAAATATATATATATATATATATATATATATATATATATATATATATATATATACATAAATATATATATATATATATATATATATATATATATATATATATATATATATATATATATATATATATATATATATATATATATATATATATATATATATATATGTATATATATATATATATATATATATATGTATATATATATATATATATATATATATATATATATATATATATATATATAAACATGTAATTCTTAATAATTATTTACTTATCAAAGATCTATATTTTCTATATAAGAAATATTTATTAAGAGTAGAATTTTACTTGTTAAAACTATTATCCAATAACAGCCAGTGATTAAAGACAGCATATGTTTATACGGAAGCATCTTGAGATATAATAATTATAAAGCAACTGAGTGAGTTTATTAAAGAACACTCTCTTTTATATACAAAAGCTCAAGGCAACAAGAAATTTCATGTTCAAAATCGACACCGTTACTGGTGAGAAAAAGAGACATGTTTATTCAGATTCTTTTTAACGCGAGGGCAGAGCGAAAATACAAGCATAATATATACACAAAAGGAACTATGTACGATCGTGTGACACACGGTTGGTACAATCAGATCTTGTTGTGAAATTCTACCCACAATACTAGATTAACATTCACTCTAAAACGCCTAAATCACGGAAGCCTAGTGGTATCGTGGAAACATGCTACTTTTAGAACCAGAGTTGAAGTCACGCCCACACAACGAAAACAGTGATTAGTATTTTATTTTAAAGCCTTCCTGCTTTTAACTTGTGGGACCAAGCAATGGCCTGTCCCTTGTCTTGGCTACTTATGGCTGAACTTAATTTTACTTGATATTGTTTCTGTTACTTTTTAGATTGTGTTCACAAGTCGCAAATCGTGTAATGTTTCTCCTAAAGCAATTTAAGAAAACAACCATAAAGAAAATCAAATGTAATTAGTAAAATTATGGTTGTATTCTGATTTAAACTAATAGCAATTATAATAAAATCGACTATATGAAAGTTTAGAAACCATGTCGAAACACCAATCAGATATATCATAAAATTATGTTTTCTATTTCCAACACAACATTTAAACAATGAGATAGATGAGTTGTGCACGAATACATATTTCATAATTCTGGGAACTTCAAAAAAGCCACTGAGATAATTGAAAAGCTTTATGATTATCCTTATTTAATCTGTTCCTTGATCAAAAAAAAAAATAATAAGGAAAAACACCACATATAGAGCACCAGTTAAATTCTATATATGTTCATATGTGCAATGGAATCTTCATATAGCAAATATTTTATATAGAAGAGTAATTGTCAATATCGGGGAAAGATGACTCGTGAAAATGATTTGAAATCAGTGCGGGTATAAACCGATATGAACTAAGGAACAAGTTAACATGACGACCCTTGACATAAATTGGCTCTCTTTAAAGGGAGTTATTTATTCAAGAAGGGTTGGAAGTGTTGCCAAACATTCAATACCAGAGGAAATGTTTTTTCTTTTGTAATATGTTATATACGTCAATCTGTTTGCTTCCCTCACCAGGTAGATAATTGTTTATTTCTAGCAAACGGTGAAACAGTGATAATTGTTATTTATGATTTACCTGTGAAGTGTTTCTTGACTTAAAGTCCTTAAATCTTTTCTTTGTTTGCTAATCTTAATCTCTCTCTCTCTCTCTCTCTCTCTCTCTCTCTCTCTCTCTCTCTCTCTCTCTCTCTCTCTCTCTCTCATAGTATATAACAGTAATGCAGAAAGTTATAAGTTACAATTATCAAAAATAAAGCTTTTCAATAGAACACACACACGTATATATATATATATATATATATATATATATATATATATATATATATATATATATATATATATATATATATATATATATATATATATATATATGTGCAAAATTTATCATATATATATATATATACATATATATATATATATGTATGTATATATATGTATATATATATGTATATATATATATATATATATACATATATATATGTATATATATATATATATATGTATATATGTATATATATATATATATATATATATATATATATATATATATATATATGTATATATATATATATATAATCGTTATCATCAAACATTTCTAGTCCATTGCAGGACATGGGTTTCCACACGTGTATGTTTATAGTCTTTCTACGCCAGTCTATACCCACAAATTTTTTTAGCTCGACAGTCCATCGTCTACTATTTCTTTATCCCGGAGCGTTTGCAGTTTCTAGGGACCCATTCTATTATACATTTGAATACACATATATATGTATTGTATATACACGAGAGAGAGAGAGAGAGAGAGAGAGAGAGAGAGAGAGAGAGAGAGAGAGAGAGAGAGAGAGAGAGAAGGATATGAGGAAAAGCCCTAGTGAAATATTATTTGTCCTTTGAAATATCTAAACAAAATTATTCTTCGTATACTGAAAGCCAATCTGAGGAGATTCTGATGTATAACCACCAAGTTGCAATTGCCTTTCAAGATCTATAGACGAAAGACCGAAGGAGTCACGTTCATTCTAGAGACTTTTCTTCTCCCATTGTATCCTCAGGTGGCGAACGGCATAATGGTAATAGATAAGCAAATAAGAAGGGGGAAAACACAGGCTAAAACTTATAACTTCAGGTAACATTGATATCAATTACTGCAATTACAAATCAATAATTCATGGAGATATTTCGAGAAAGAAAAACATTTTAACGAGGGTGATGATAAAAATTGAGGGAGAGGGAGAAGTTCTGCTGCATTATTTAATCCTTTTTAACTTGTTATAAATTGTTTCACTATTTAATGATGATGTGGATGTTTATGTGAGATTTAAAGTAAAGAAAGGTTTTTTTGATTGGCAACAACAATTATGAAAAAGTGGTATATGTTAAGAGTATGATCTCATGTTTACTGTAATTATTAATATGTTACAAGTATGATTTCGTTAAATGGAAAACCATTAAAGTCACAGGTTGTTTGATTATCTTACAATTATTATTAATACTTACCACCGTCATAGATAGAAACTCAACAATATAGTACATTCGTATTAACTTTCCAATAATTATACACAACATATTAACAAACAAAAAAATGTCCTAATATTTTCTCAAAAAACACACATGAAATCTTTATTCTTATCTCCAAAATTAGACTTGAAGTGCTTCCATGGTGGCCATCTTGACAAAAGATAATTTTTGTCAAGTTGTCCAGGGCAGATTTTGGTAATTTTTGTTTGTTTTTGTTTTAAAAGAACTCCCCAAAGCCAATTAGAATATACTAGAAAAGAGTTTAGATTAGATTCTATTTGCCAGATTCTTGTTGAGACTGGATCTAGAACGCTTAAAACGGCCCCAGAAGACTAAAATTACTGCCAGGTCTTTGTTAAGACAGCATAAATAACATTTAAAACGCTTCCATGAAACTCCATTCAGAATGGACATGCGTCTACTGGACTTGAAGGGTAGGTACAGCATTTACTTTGCTCCTCAGATTGTAGTATAATTTCCTAACCAATAACTGCCATGGAAATAAAAAATTTTAAGCAGGAAATGCTTGCTATCCCTTTTGTACATATTATTATTATTATTATTATTATTATTATTATTATTATTATTATTATTATTATTATCATTATTATTATCGTTTATAGTGTTATTACTGTCGATATTCGTATTATAATCCTTTATCATTGTTCATTTCGAAAACTACAAAGAGAAAAATAATAAATTTCTTTAAAGATAATGACAAATAAGAAGTTTTTATGTAACAGGGCAATTCGACCAATACATAAAGACTCAATATATAAAACAAGGGCATAATTTATCTTCATCATCACTCGCTGAGAATAGTTCTAGAAGAACTCCAGCTTGGTTCTAATAAAATCTTATAGAAAAAGAAAATAAACCGTCAGCCAACTGAGACGTGACCTAAAAGACTTAGAAGATTAGGTTACCATGAATATTGCATTCAAGCAGAATATTGCCTCAACATCAGCACTGGTGTAATGGAAATTGTCAATATTTTCTTTAAAGTGAGCAACTCTACTATGAAATATATAACAATTACTAATTTCTGATAAAAAAAATTAAAGGCAATTTTGGAGGTTCACCCCTATATAATAATCACTAATTTCTGATAACAAGAAATTAAAGGCAATTTTTGAGGTTCACCTTTATATAATAATAACTAATTGCTGATAAAAAAAAACAGAGACAATTTTGGAGGCTCACATTTTCAATATTACCTAATCAAAATTTAGTAGGTTTTTTCTCAAGATAGGATATGTCAGAAGCTATCATGAATGCTCATATTGAACTATCATAAGCAACAGAAGAATCAAAATGGAATTTATCTAAATTTTCTTCAAAAAATGCCATTAATGATTGTTTAATAATATTCTAATTAATCACAGATAGTTTTATATAGTATTATGAAGAGCACCTAAATAAATTGTTTCAATATTCAATTTCTTTTTCATATTAGTATCAAAGCTAAAATTTTACATTTTGGGAGGTAAAAAAGTGAGATTCTTTGGATATGACAGAGCAATGAGAAGATTCTTCAAAGAATTTAAACGTCTAAGAATTGTCCTCTCGTCAGCAAAGCATGTCACTTTGGTCCTACTAACCTACTGGAGATAAATCTTCTGAAGTTTAAAATATATTTAGAAGAGAACTGATTGAATTAGATATATGTTCTTTACTTCTGGTAGGAAAATAAATGGAAACAGATGCATAAAATGGAATAGTAATTTGGTGAATATAGTAACCCAGCTGAATAAATGCGGTCAATTCTATAAACAAGAATATGGATAAGGGGTTTGGTGGCCGATGTGGTAACGTCCTTGACTGGTGATCGCCAGACTGAGGTTCGAGTCCCGCTCAAACTCGTTAGATCCTTTGGTCTCTGCAACCTCACTATCCTTGTGAGTTAAGGATGGGGGTTTTGGAGAAGCCTTTAGGTCTATCCCTGGTCCTAGCTTGGGTGGAGATGGGCCTTGAGTGCTGATCATATGTATATGTGGTCAGTCTCTAGGACGATGTCCTGTTTGATAGGGCAATGTCACTGTCCCCTGCCTCTGCCATTCGTGAGCGGCCTTTAAACCTTGAACCTTTAAACAAATATGACTAGTTTTAGAATACAAATTTTGATATTCAAATGTTAGCTGGCTTTCCTCTTTTACTTGGGGTTTAATCCAAGAACGTAAACTAGTACTCATGAATCAAGTTTTGATATGGAAAAGCAATAAAATAAAAACGCCATATTCAATGTATCCGAATAAAATAAATATAAATATAAAGATAATGTATCTTTTATGCTGCACTAATCCACTAACAATATATGATTCCCAAACATTGCCGCTAACCAAGTATTGCCTTTATAAAGCATCAAACCATGACTTCATATACCTATCACCAAGGACAAGAGTATTGTAGAAATGTGTTGGAAATTTTTGTAATTTGATAAGGCTTGATTCTCTTAGGGGTATCAGTGAGACTATTCATAATAAAACTGTAAAGAAAAAACACATACGAGTATTTTATAACTCATGCTATTTACATCTATTGATTTCTCTTTCTTCCACAATGAACATCATAACATTATATTTTCAAAAGTTAAAGTACATTATTACAGTGTGCTTTAACCAATAGAGCCTTTACATATTATGAATACATGATTTATCTATCTAATAGGAAAGGGTTCACTAGTCTAACCCGAAGGCTATTTTGACTATTGATCCTATTTAATCCTTGTATTTCATTATTTTTCAACGCACATTAAGAATATAATTCAAAACAGAAATTCTAAATGGTTTTCTGAGCTAGGCTGAAATTCAGATGGCCAAAACATGATGATCCTTGGTTTGCTCCGTTTTCTGATATTCATTTTAAACTCCCATGACTTTGTAATGCTTTTCAATATCCAAAAGAATTTTAGATGTCCAGATAACAAGAGTATCTTTGGGTTTAAGTAAGATTTTGTGTATCTATATCTTTTTTTTCTACAATAATCCAAACATGATATTTTTTGGGGAGGGGATGTATAAAACAACTCAACTTTGATACTCTAAATTTTCATTAACTATAATAAAGCAGAGTATTTTTTCTTTCAACAAGATATGCAAGCTTAGTTTCCATTGCAAAATTTTAAATGGTACGTTAATCTAGAGTGATAAGCTATGGTCTATTTACGTTTAATTGAGAAAAATAATTGTATTTGCTAATATTATATTTGCTAATATTGTATTTGCTAATATTAGAATATGTAAGGTATAATTACTAACCTTCTGCTCAACAAAAAAAGGCAAAATAAGTCACCCTTTTAATAAGAAATCCTAGTTTTTTCATAAACTGCGTCCGATGCTAATTCTGGATTAATACGAAAGTGTATGAATGCTAATTATTGCCACATATTTGCAATACATAAATTCTTGGATAAAATATAAAAATTACTTATTTAAGTTAAGAATAACTGAAACACTGGAAAACTGTCTTTTTAACAGAAGTAAGTGGATATATATATAATTCTTTATTGAAGGCGTATTTTCAAATGACCAGTAGTTTTTTTTTCTTTATATATGTAGTATATCTACTTT
>NC_090730.1:25115032-25130032 GCF_036898095.1 Palaemon carinicauda
CTGATTCATACAACCACTACCTCTTCTAAAACCACCCTGTATTTCTAAGATTGCATTCTCTGTTTTATCCTTGATCCTATTAATCATTACTCTACCATACACTTTTCCAACTACCCTTAACAAACTAATACCTCTTAAATTACAACACTCATGCACATCTCCCTTACCCTTATATAGTGGTACAATACATGCACAAACCCAATCTACTGGTACCATTGACAACACAAAACACATATTAAACAATCTCACCAACCATTCAAGTACAGTCACACCCCCCTCCTTCAACATCTCAGCTCTCACACCATCGATACCAGATGCTTTTCCTACTCTCGTTTCATCTAGTGCTCTCCTCACTTCATCTATTGTAATCTCTCTCTCATTCTCATCTCCCATCACTGGCACCTCAACACCTGCAACAGCAATAATATCTGCCTCCCTATTATCCTCAACATTCAGTAAACTTTCAAAATATTCCGCCCATCTTTTCCTTGCCTCCTCTCCTTTTAACAACCTTCCAGTTCCATCTTTCACTGTCTCTTCAATTCTTGAGCCAGCCTTCCTTACTCTCTTCACTTCTTTCTAAAACTTCTTCTTATTCTCTTCATATGAATGACCCAATCCCTGACCCTACCTCAGGTCAGCTGCTCTCTTTGCCTCACGTACCTTGCGCTTTACTTCCACATTTTTCTCTTTATATTTTTCATACTTCTCTATACTATTACTCAGCAGCCATTCTTCAAAAGCCCTCTTTTTCTCTTTCACTTTTACCTTCTCTCCTTCATTCCACCATTCACTGCCCTTCCTCCTGCTGCCTCCAACAACCTTCTTTCCACACACATCACTTGCAATCCCAACAAAATTTTCTTTTACTAACTTCCACTCCTCCTCTAAATTGCCAGTTTCTCTTACTTTCACTTCGTCATATATCATTTTCAACCTTTCCTGATACTTACTTTTTACCCCCGGTTTTATTAGCTCTTCAACCCTCACTAGCTCCCTTTTACATCCACCTACTCTATTCCCCCATTCTTTTGCTACAACTAATTTTCCTTCCACCAAAAAATGATCAGACATACCGTTAGCCATACCCCTAAACACGTGCACGTCTTTCAATCTTCCAAACATTCTTTTAGTTATCAACACATAATCCATTAATGCCCATTCTACTACTCTTCCATTTGCCACTCTTACCCATGTATACTTATTTTTATCTTTCTTTTTGAAAAAAACTATTACTTATCACCATCTCTCGCTCAACACACATATCTACCAGTCTCTCACCACTCTCATTTTCACCTGGTACGCCATAGTTCCCAATGACACCTTCTACCTCTCCAGCGCCCACTCTAGCATTTAAGTCACCCATGACAACTACATAATTCCTTCTACCCAGTCCTTCTACACACCTAGTTAATTCATTCCAGAACTCATTCCGCTCTTCTTCACTTTTCTCACTACCTGGCCCATACGCACTGACAAACGCCCAACATTCCCTACCCAACCTAATCCTTACCCACATTAACCTAGATGATATCTCCTTCCATTCCACTACTTTACCTGTCATCCATTCACTCAGCAATAAAGCCACACCCTCTCTCGCTCTTCCCCTTTCAATCCCAGACACTCTACCAGACATTTCACCAAACATCACTTCACCCTTTCCTTTTATCTTCGTCTCACACAAGGCCAATACATCCATCCTTCTATTCCTAAAGTTACTTCCAATTTCACATCTTTTACTCTCTATCGTACTACATCCACGCACATTCAAACACCCCAAAACTAGAGTGCGGGGAGCAGTCACTCTCCCCCCAGCTCCATCTCTTTATATATATATATATATATATATATATATATATATATATATATATATATATATATATATATATAAACATGAAATTCTTAATGATTATTTTGTTATTAAAGATCTATATTTTCTATAAAAGAAATATTTATTGAGAGTAGAATTTTACTTGTTAAATCTATTACCCAATAACAGCCAGTGATTAAAGACAGCATATGTTTATACGGAAGCATTTTGAGATATAATAATTATAAAGAAACTGAGTGTGTTTATTATAGAACACTCTCTTTTATATACAAAAGCTCAAGGCAACAAGAAATTTCATGTTCAAAATCGACAACG
The DNA here is from genome assembly GCF_036898095.1 of Palaemon carinicauda. Lineage (NCBI taxonomy): Eukaryota > Metazoa > Arthropoda > Malacostraca > Decapoda > Palaemonidae > Palaemon > Palaemon carinicauda. The sequence goes on from NC_090730.1 coordinate 25,117,179, forward strand.
TTACTAGTGAGAAAACAAGACATGTTTATTCAGGTTGTTTTTAGTACGAGGGAAGAGCAAAGATACAAGTATAATATATACACAAAATGAACAATGTACGATCGTTTGACACACGGTTGGTACAATCAGATCTTGTGAAATTCTACCCACAATACCAGATTAACATTCACTCCAAAACGCCTAAATCACGGAAGACTAGAGGTATCGCAGAAACATGCTACTTTTAGAACCAGAGTTGTAGTCGCACCCACACAACGAAAACAGTGAATAGTATCCAAAGCCTTCCTGCTTCTAACTTGTGGAACCAAGCAATGGTCTGTCCCTTGTCTCGGCTACTTATGGCTGAACTTGATTTTACTTGATGTTGTTTCTGTTACTTTTTAGATTGTGTTCACAAGTCGCAAATCTTGTAATGTTTCTCCTAAAGCAATTTAAGAAAACAACCATAAAGAAAAGAAAATGTGATAAGTAAAAATATGGTTGTATTCTAATTTAAACTAATAAAAATTCTAAGAAAAACGACTATAGGGAAGTTTAGAAACCATGTCGAAACGCCTTCCAGATATATCATAAATTATATGTTCTATTTCCAACACAACATTTAAATCATGAGATAGATGAGTTTTGCACGAATACATATTTCATAATTCTGGAAACATCAAAAGAGTAACTGAGATAATTGATAAGCTTTATGATTATCCTTATTTAATCTGTTTCTTGATCGACAAAAAAATAATAAGTAAAAACACCACATATAGAACACCAGTTAAATGCTATATATGTTCATATCTGCAATAGAATCTTCATATAGCAAATATTTTATATAGAAGAGTAATTGTCAATATCGGGGAAAGATGATTCGTGAAAATGATTTGAAATCAGTGCGTGTATAAACTGATATGAGATAAGGAACAAGTTAACATGACGACCCTTGACATAAATTGGCTCTCTTTAAACGGAGTTATTTATTCAAGAAGGGTTGGAAGTGTTGCCAAACATTCAATACCAGAGGAAGTGTTTTTTTCTGTTGCAATATGTTATTTACGTCAATCTGTTTGTGTCCCTCGCCAGGTAGATAATTGTTTATTTCTAGCACACGGTGAGACAGTGATAATGGTTATTTATGATTTACCTGTAAAGTGTTTCTTGACTTAAAGTCCTTAAACTTTTTCTCTGTTTGCTAATCTTAATATCTTTCTTATTCTCTCTCTCTCTCTCTCTCTCTCTCTCTCTCTCTCTCTCTCTCTCTCTCTCTCTCTCTCTCTCTCTCTCTCTCTCTCTCATGTATCATTAATTTCATGAACTGATTGTTAAGGTCGCTGTTCCTAATCCCTATCCGATGAATCTTAAATATACATGTGTGCTTTTACAAATGTACTAATTTTTCGCATGAGTTACTGCATGATGAACTTTGACCTACTTAATAATTCATATATAACCTCATTCATAAAATTACTAACTATCATGTGTTCATAAAGTGTTAATAAAAGTACACGGATGTGTGAAGTGTCAAATTATTAGCGAAAAAAGCGTGAATTTCCTCAGGTATAAGTGTTGTTTCTTATAACTTATTTTCTTTAGTTTCTTCGTCACTAGGAAGTGTGACTTTAGAATTATTATTATTATTATTATTATTATTATTATTATTATTATTATTATTATCATTGTTATTATTATTATCATTATTATTATTGAGCTACAACCCTAGTTGAAAAAGCAAAAGGCTATGAGCCAAGGGGCTCCAACAGGGAAAATACCCCAGTGAGGAAAGGAAACAAAGGAAAATAAACTATTTTAAGAAGAGTGACATTAAAATAAATAATAAAACAACTGCATTATATTACCTGAAAAATTCTAAATAAATCTGCTGATGAATATTTAAAGAAGGAAGTTTCACATATTGTTTTATAACCTTTAACTTTTCCTGTTTCCCAGAAGAGTTGAGACACGGCAGTGGTTTTCATATTCATCATTAGGTGTTGAATAAATGATGACGCTTAATGGCCAGTTTAGGGCAGTTGTTACTTTTCTCTCTCTCTCTCTCTCTCTCACTCTCTCTCTCTCTCTCTCTCTCTCTCTCTCTCTCTCTCTCTCTCTCTCTCTCTCTCACATAGTATGTAACAGTAATGTTGTCTAGATGCAGAAAGTTACAAGTTATAATTATAAAAAATAAAGCTCTTCAATAGAACACACACACACATACATATATATATATATATATATATATATATATATATATATATATATATATATATATATATATATATATATATATATACATATATATATATATATATATATCTATGTCTATATATATATATATATATATATATATATATATATATATATATATATATATATATATATATATATAATCTTCATTATCAGGCATTTCTAATCCATTGCAGGACATGTCTTTCCACACGTGTATGTTTATAGTTTTTCTACGCCAGTCTATACCCGCAAATTTTCTTAGCTCGTGAGTCCATCGTTTACTATTTCTTTATCCCTGAGCGTTTGCAGTTTTTATGGACCCATTCTGTTATACATTTGAATACACACATATATGTATTGTATATATACGAGAGAGAGAGAGAGAGAGAGAGAGAGAGAGAGAGAGAGAGAGAGAGAGAGAGAGAGAGAGAGAGAGAGAGAGAGAGAGAGAGAAGGATATGAGGAAAAGCCCTAGTGAAACAATATTTGTCCTTGGAAATATCTAAAAAAAATTAATCTTTGTATACTGAAAGCCAATCTGATGAGACTTTGATTTATAACCACTAAGTTGCAATTGCCTTTAAGATCTACAGACGAAAGACCGAAGGAGTCACGTTCCTTCTAGAGACTTTTCTTCTCCCAATGTATCCTCAGGTGCCGAACGGCATAATGGTAATAGATAAGCAAATATGAAAGGGTAAAACACAGGCTAAAATTTATAACTTCAGGTAACATTGATATCAATTACCGCGATTACAAATTAATAATTCACAGAGATAGATCGAGGAAAATTTTTTTTTAACGAGGGTGATGATAAAAACTGAGGGAGAGGGAGAAATTCTGCTGCATTATTTAATCCTTTTAAACTTGTTATAAATTGTTTAACAATTGTAATAATGATGATGTGGATGATTATGTGGGATTTAAAGTAAAGGAAGATTTTCTGAGTGACATCAACATTTGAGAAAAAGTGTTATATGTTAAGAGTTTGATCTCATGTTTACTGTAATTATCAATATGGTATATTTGTATTATTTTGTTAAATTGAAAATCATTAAAGTCACAGGTTTTTTAGTCATTTTACAATTATTATTAATACTTACCACCGTCATGGATAGAAACTCAACAATATAGTACAATAGTATTAACTTTCCAATAATTATACACAACATATTAACAAGCGAAAAAATTTCCTAATATTTTCTCAAAAAAACACGCATATGAGATATTTATTCTTATCACCAAAATTAGATTTGAAGTGCTTCCCTGGTGGCCATCTTGAAAAAAGGTAATTTTTGTCAAGTTACTCAAGGCATATTTTGGTAAGATTTATTTTTATTTTTGGAAAGCACTCCCAATGATAAATTGCAATATACTATAAAAGAGTTTAGATTAGATTTTATTTGCCAGATTCTTGGTGGGACTGGATCTATAACGCTTAAAACGCCCCCAGAAGACTATATTTACTGCCAGGTCTTTGCTAAGACAGCCTAAACATCATTTAAAACGCTTCCATGAAACTCCATTGAGAATGGACATGCGTCTACTGCACTTGTTGGTAGGTACAGCATTTCCTTTGCTTCTCAGATTATTGTGTAATTTTCCAACCAATAACTGCCATGAAAATTTATTTTTTTTCAAGCAGGAAATGCTTGCTATCCCTTTTGTATATTATTATTATTATTATTATTATTATTATTATTATTATTATTATTATTATTATTATTATTATTATATTTCTTTATCATTGTTAATTTCGAAAACTACAAAGATAAAAATAATCACTTTCTTTAAAGATAAGGACAATTAAAAAGTTTTTACGTAACAGGGCAATACGACCAATACATAAAGACTTAATATATAATACAAGGGCATAATTTATCTTCATCATCACTTGCACTCACTGAGAATAGTTCTAAAAGAACTTCAGCTTGGTTCTACACGTCTACAAAAAAAAAAAAAAAAAAAAAAAAAAAAAAAAAAAAAAAAAAAAAAAACAGTAGTATACGTAAAAGAAGAAGAAAAAGGCAAGAAAATAGAATAAAACCTTATAGAAAAAGAAAATAAATTGTCAGCCAAATGAGACGTGACCTAAAAGACTTAGAAGATTAGGTTATGTCGAATATTGCATTCAAGCAGAATGTTGCTTCAACATCAGCACTGGTGTAAGGAAAATTGTCAATATTTTCCATTAGTGTGAGCAACTCTACTGTGAAATATATAACAATGACTAATTTCTGATAAAAAAAACATTAAAAACAATTTTGAAGGTTCACCTTTATATAACAATCACTAATTGCTGATAAAAAATTATTAAAGGCAATTTTGTAGGTTCACCTTTATATAACAATCACTAATTGGTGATAAAACAAAACCATTAAAGGCAATTTTGAGGTTCACCTTTATATAACATTCACTAATTGCTGATAAAAGAAATATTAGAGAAAATTTTAGAGGTTCACATTTTCAATATTACCGAATTATGATTTAGTAAGTTTTTTCTTAAGATAGGATATAACAGAAGCTGTTATGAATGCTTATATTGAATTATCATAAGCAACAGAAGAATCAAAATGGAATTTATCTAAATTTTCTTCAAAGAATGTCATTAATGATTGTTTGATATTGCTCTAATTAATCACGGAAAGTTTTTTATAGTATTATGGAGAGCACCTAAATAAATTGTTTCAATATCCAATTTCTTTTTCATATTAGTATCAAAGCTAAAATTTTAAATTTGGGGGGGGGGGGTAAAAAAGTGAGATACTTTGGATATGACAGAGCAATGAGAAGATTCTTCAGAGAATTTAAACGTTTTAGCTTTTTCCTCTCCTTAGCAAAGTATGTCACTTTGGTCCTATTAACTTACTGGAAATAAATCTTCTGAAGTTCATAATATGATTAGAAGAGAATTGATTAAATTAGATATATGCTCTCTACTTCTGGTAAGAAAAGAAATGGAAACAGATGCATAAAATGGAATAGTAATTTGGTGAATATAGTAACCCAGTTGAGTAAATGCGGTCAATTCTTTAGACAAGAATATGAATATGGGTTGTGGTGGCCGATGTAGTAACGTCCTTGACTGGTGAACGCCAGACTGGGATTCAAGTTCAGCTCAAACTCGCTAGTTCTTTTAGTCTCTGTAACCTCCCTATCCTTGCGAGCTAAGGATGATGGTTATGGGAGCCTATATGTCTATCTGGTGAGTCGCCAGCAATCATTGCATGGCAATCCCTGGTCCTATCTTGGGTGGAGAGGGGGCCTAGGTGCTGATCATATGTATATGTGGTCTGTCTCTTGGGCATTTTCCTGCTTGATAGGACAATGTCACTGTCTCTTCCTTCTGCCATTCATGAATGGCATTTAAACCTGAAACCTTAAACATATATGGTTACTTTTGAAATACAAATTTTATAATGTTCAAATGCTAGACTATATTTTATATTTTACTTGAGGTTTAATAGGTTTTAATACCATTAACAAAGAACCTGAACTAGTACTCTTGAATTAGGTTTGACATGGAAATGAAGTACAATAAAAACGCTTTATCAAATATATCAGAATAAAAAAAAATTGTGCTTATAATGTATCTTTTATGCTGCAGTAATCTGTATTTATATTCACTAACAATATATGATTCCCAAACATTCTGTTTGTCGATAATCGTTTTTTGGCTTTATAAAGTATCAACTATGGCTTCATATAGCTATCACCAAGGACAAGAGTATTAAAGAGAAGTGTTGGAAAGATTTGTAATCTAATAAGACTTTACTTTGTTAGGGGTATCAGCCAGACTCTTCGTAATGAAACTGTAAAGAGAAAATACATACGAGTGTTTTAAAACTCGGTGATTTACATATGTTGTTTGTTCTTCCTTCCAGAATGAACATCATAACCTTATCTTTTTAAAAGTTAAGACTATTTTAGGGCGCTATAAACATTACAATCTTTACTTATTTCAATATATGATCTAGTAAATGGAAAAGAGTTCACTAGTCTAACCCAAGGCTATTTTGAGTATTGATCTTATCCAATCCTTGTATTTTATTATCTTTTAACGTACATTAACGATATAATTCAAAGCAGAAATTCTAATTGGTTTTCTGAGCCGTGGTGAAATTCGAATGACCAAAACATGATAATCCTTAGTTTTTCAGCTGAGGTTTGTTCTGTTTTCTGATACTCATCTTAAACTCCCGTGACTTTGTTATGATTTTCAATATCCAAAAGTATTTTAGATGTCCAGATAACAAGAGAATCTTTGGGTTTAAATAAAATTTTGTATGTCTATATTTTTTTTCGACAATAATACAAACATACCAGATTTTGGGGGGAGGGAAGGTGTAAAAAGCTATTCTTTGATACTTAATCTTTCGTTAACTGTATTAAAGGATAGAAAACTTTCTCTTTCTACAAATCATGAAAGCTTAGTTTCCATTGCAAAATATTGATTGAAGCGCTATTCTAGAGTGATAAGCTTTGGCTTACTGAGGTTTGGTTGAGAACAAAAATGTGATTATATGTTTTGACGATGAAATGTTATCAGATTAATAGAAAAATAGTTGATAAAATGTATTTGCTAATATTAGAATATGTACGGTATAATTACTAACGCTTTGCTTAAGAAAAAGGCAAGATAAGTCACCCTTATATTTAAAAATAATTTTTTTTTTCATAAATTGCATCCGATGCTAATTCTGGATCAATTCGAAAGTTAATGAATGCTAATTATTTCCCCATATTTACAATACATAAATTCTTGGATAAAATAGGAAAATTACTTACTCAAGTTGAAAATAACTGAAACACTGGAAAACATTCTTTTTACCAGAAATAAGTGGATGTAGATATAATTCTTTATTGTAGACGTATTTTCAAATCAAATGTAGTTTTTTTTTTTTATTATCATTTATGGAGTAAATCTATATACCTGGATGTTATTAGATTTGGGTACCTATACTCTTATTCATTCATTCCCACTTATTTTTACAGTAACTGTTGTCATTTACATCTTATGGTTTACTATACATATTCAAAATTTTGCATATTTTTTTCTTTATTATTTAGGAAGCAAGAAAATTTCAATAGTAATGCATATAATGAGCCTAGATTACTCGGATTACAACATTCAAATATTTTCGTCACTAGTGATCACTAATTTTCAACTGGTTTTGTCAACAAGGTTGATATTTCCATAGAAATTAGGTAACATAAAAATGGAATGATAATAGAATTCAAATTAGTTTGTTACACTTAACGATTTTTTATCTTGATTCCAATAACAGCAGTAGCGTTGAAAATAATGTTGATAGGTCATCCATCCATTTTCCTTTGTATGTGCGTTGCTTGCTGCGCATGCGTCTTACAGACATTCTATTTTCACCCTACAAAGAATAATTTGATAGTTTTATATATATATATATATATATATATATATATATATATATATATATATATATATATATATATATATATTTATTTTTTATTTTTATTAAGAGGTTTGCTGTCCAACCATATGTATTGTAATATATACACACACACTCACAAACACACACACCTATGTATTTATATATACATATATGAATAAATATATATATATATATATATATATATATATATATATATATATATATATATGTATATATATATATATATGTATATATATATATATATATATATATATATATATATATATATATATATATATATATATATATAACTGTACATATAAATATATATATGTATATATATATATATATATATATATATATATATATATATATATATATATATATATATATATATATATATATATATATATATATATATACATATATATATATATATATATATATATATATATATATATATATATATGTATAAATATATTGAAAGATCTTGCTGTCACTGGATTTAAAATTTCGTAGTAATATATATTCATTATTGGGCTACAGTTCCTTTGTTAAACGATTCAATTTCTCTATATTACCTAAATCCACCGAGAAAAAATTTCTTATCTTTTCTTATTCATTCATTATCAATTCTGTTTTTGTGCAAAGTGCGATGTAGATAGGAGTATGGAATTTCTTGAACCCCCCCCCCCCCCACCAAAAAAAAAAAAAACGAATTTTTATATTCTCTTTATAACTGATAAAAGAAATTAGATTCAGATATATTCAGCATTAAATATACGAAATAATACTATCTCTCGTGAATTGGCTGGGAAACGTTTCATTTATGAGTTTTGATGGAGAAAAGTATAATACGGTAAAGTTAGTTTCACAAATGCATAAACATTTATTGATATAAGAACATAACAGAAACAACACAAATTTTCTTTTAAATATTCCTTTTTTTGTATAAAATATTTTTTTTTTAAACGTTGGAATAATCATCTATATTCATGAGTTAGCTAATATTAATTTAAAATATTTTAACAAGGAGATGTCTCGTGGTAAATTAAATTATTTTTAATTAATCTTTTAAAAAGTTTCTTTTAGAAATGCAGTCAACATTTCAAACGGAATAGATGAAAGAGAGTTATGACGTCAAGTTCAGTTCTGTCATGCTGGTTATCTGAACTTTTTCCTGTAACTTTTCTTCTTACTCCCAGAAACCCTGAAGTCTTTGAGCGCAGAAACATGGAAAAATATAGATTGATTTCTTTACTACCTAAAGGTGTCAGCTAAAAGGTTTTCTTCGCTTTAGAATCGATCAAAGGGGATGAACGTTATCTCTTTTTAATGACTGGAATATATCAAAATGGATATCAGAATACGTTTCCGGAACCTTTTTTTTTTCCCAAGAACCTAATGCATTTTAGTTTCAGAATTCTATAGATAAGTTACATTGAGAATAATTACAAGCATCAACAACCTAATTCTAAAAATAATTAATTAATACAAGCCATAGAAAGGCCTAATTACTCCAAGAAAGACAAATCATGAATTAATTAAACTTTGATAATGTATAATACAAACATTTCCACCAAGTGGGATTATGAGGATAAGCAAGAAAGGTAGGATAAATCATGAAAGAATTAAACTTTAATAAGACATAATACAACAATTTCTGCCAAGTTGGATTATGATAGTAAATAAGAAAGTAGGAAGGATTGGCTGAATCATCCAGTCATGTAAATATTACGACACTATGGAATCCTCCTTTTAAAATCCCATCACTAGTTTCCTGTTCACAATAAAATACTGTGCATTGTATAACTTTTCGCTTTAGTACTTACATAGAGATATCAAAGAGCAATGGAGACATCCCATATTCATGTCTCGATAGAAAGTTTTATAACAGACCGGTTTCTATTCCACCTACAAACTTTAACATAAGATTTACTTTCTACAACAAAGATTTTCTGATATTAGATAAATATTCAGCTCTCCCATGCTATAGATCTACATCACATTCACGGAGTCAAGGGATGCTGCTAGGGAAAAGTTGCGAACCTGGGTGAGGGCTTTTCAGAAAAACACTTCAGGACCCTACCATCCAAACGAGAAGATGTGGGCCTACCTTTTCCCTAAGGCATCAGCTGATGCAGTCATTCCTCAGCCTCAGGAGGAGATACCAACTGTCCAGAATCCGGTAGATTCTGAAGTCTCGGCCGCCCTTCAAGACCTCCAATTGGACGATAGGATGTCAGAAGTGTCGGAGTATACAGAGAAAGACCTTCTGGGAGAAGGTCAGGAGGAGTAGCTGACCGAGGCTCCAGAAATAGAAGAGGAAGAAATCGACGAGGTGTCGGTTACATTGGTTCCGGCCATGGAATCTGTTCCCTCTACATCGTCTGCGATCCCAGGTGATCCGGGAAGGACTCTTTCTTCTTTTGTTGAGATGATTCAACATATACAAATGAAGAATGATGAAAAGGAAGCTGCGATGAAACTGGAGATACGTAGACTCGCAGCATCACGTGGGCACCGGAAGCGACTCAACGTGAAGGATCTTCCTTTGTGCTCGGATACCAATCCTTGGAGGTATGCTGAATACATGCCATTGACAACCGGGATGATTGTCATATCGGAGAAGTTGGGGTCAATTCCCCTTAAAGATGTGGAATTTTGGCCCAACAAAGACTCTTACCCGGACTGCTATGTCCGTCTTAGGAAGGAGCCAGCCTCCAAGGAGGAGACGGAGCCGAAGGAGGTCATAGTCCTTGACCATAGTAAAGCACAGGCGTTACTAGTGAGCTTGATGAAAGAGAGGGGCTTCACGAACTCAAAGGTGCCAGCCTTGAGTAAGAAGCTTCCCTCCTTTGTGGCCTCTCCAACCAGAGCCTTTCCCTTCATGGAAAATGGATATAAGGCAGCCTTGAAGGTGGCGGAGGTAGGGAAACCATGCCCCTCCTTGGAGGAATGCAAGCCGTTATCCCTGACCTTACCCTTGGACCAAAAAGACTCGAAGGACGTCCACCTTACCTTCTCAGTCGGGAAGCTGGAAGCTGATATTGCCGAACGTCAGTTTGGTGAGGAACTTCCAAAGCTGTCGGAGTTTCTCTTGCGCAGAGAGCAAGAGACGAAAGAAAGACTTGCGGCATCGATGTCGCTGCAAACGACATTGGAAACGATGGCAACTGACCCAAAGAACCAGGACATGTTCATGGTAGTGGCCAAAACCCATCTGGCCACAGTTAGAAGGATCTCTATAGCTTTATTAAAGCTAGGAGAGCCTGTAGAGAGTTCGTGTTCGCCTCGGCTGCGATGAGGCACGAACTGGGGAAGCTGATCTCCTCTTGCGTCTGGGGTAAGGACCTCTTTCCCAATGAAGTGGTTAAAGAGGTAGTAGACAAGGCCGCCATGGAGAATAGGAACATTCTCAAAAATGTGGGCTCAAATCTTAAGAGAAAGTCTTCTCCAGATGAGGGTCCCCAACCCAAGAAGAAGACAAAAAGGCCTAGGCTATCCTCTTGGCCGGCTAAGCCCTACTGACAGCAACAACAGCAACTTCCTGCGACCCAGGTGCCTCAGATAGTGGCACAACCTCTAACCACGTACCAGTTGGTACCTCAACAAGTGTCGACACAGTCACCGGTTTTTAACCCAGCTTTTGAAAGGCAGACTTCTTCCTTTCTCTCAAAAGCTAGAGGAATAGCCAGAGGTTCTTCTAGACGCCATTCAAGGGGAAGGGGATTCAGGGGAGGATGCGGTCAAGGAGGCAAAGCCTCAGGTCCACAACAGCAGAAGTGAGATGCTTCCAGTAGGAGGGAGACTACATCTATTTAGGGATTGTTGGACCTTCGATCCCTGGGCCCACAGCCTAATAAAAAATGGACTAGGTTGGAGCTGGAGCAGTCCTCCACCTCAATATCCTCAGTTCTTCCAACACTCTACCCCCGTTCTGGAAGAATATGTCCGAGAACTCCTAGAGAAAAGAGTAATCCGAAAAGTTAAGTCCATAAAATTCCAAGTAAGGCTGTTTTGTGTTCCAAAGAAGGTCTCAGAAAAACTCAGAGTCATTCTGGACTTGTCGCCGCTCAACAAGTTCATAGTGAACTACAAGTTCAGGATGCTCACACTTCAAAACATAAGGACCCTACTGCCCAAAAGGGCATATACCGTCTCTATAGACTTGTCTGATGCTTATTGGCACGTTCTAATTAATCGTCACCTCTCCTCATGAAGCTTGCGAATGCAGCCGTCCATCAATTACGCCTAAACGGGATCCAAGTAGTGGCCTACTTGGACGACTGGCTGGTGTGGGCAGCATCCAGGACAGAATGCATGCAAGCCTCCTAGATAGTGATCCAGTTCCTGGAATATCTGGGATTCAAGATCAACATCAAAAAGTTTCGACTATCTCTAGCTCAAAAATTTTAGTGGTTGGGAATCCACTGGAATTGGGAGTCACATCGACTTTCCATTCCAGGGAAGAAGAGGAAAGAAATAGCAGGATCTGTCAAGAGACTATTGAAATCCAAACGGACATCAAGACGCGAACAGGAGAGAGTGCTGGGCTCCCTACAGTTTGCTTCGATAACAGATCCAGTGGTAAGAGCACAGCTAAAAGATGCAACAGGAGTCGGGAGAAAATACGCATCAAACGTGCGAAGAGATCTAATGAGACCACTACCGACTCGACTGCGATTGCTTCTCAAGCCGTGGTCCAAAGCCAAGCAACTGAAGAAATCAATACTTCTTCAACCTCCTCCCCCGTCAGTTACTATCCACACAGACGCTTCAAAGGAAGGCTGGGGAGGCCACTCTCACCAGAAGAGAGTCCAAGGAGCTCGGTCCAATCTTTTCAAGTCATTTTACATCAACTTTCTAGAAGCCATGGCAGTACTTCTGACACTAAAGAAAGTATCTCCTCGCCACTTGACCCACATAAGATTGGTTCTAGACAGCGAGGTGATAGTGAGATGCCGGAATCGACAAGGGTCGAGGTTACTTCAAATCAACCAAGTGATGTTGGCCATATTCCGTTTGGCGGAAAGGAAGAAATGGCACCTGTCAGCAGTTCACATTTAAGGGTTCCGTAACGTGACAGCGGGCGCTCTATCCAGGTTTACACTAATGGAGTCAGAATGGTCCCTACACGCAGGATCGTTCTCCTTCATATTGAGTCAAGTCCCGGAACTGCAGATAGACCTCTTTGCAACGAGAGACAACAAGAAAATACATCGTTAT
>NC_090730.1:25135032-25157532 GCF_036898095.1 Palaemon carinicauda
ACTTTTTAATTTCTCCTTACTTTTTCTTTTCTTCCTGACCTAATCTTACTGCACCTAAACTTTTTGCAATTAACTTTCTGTGCGCTTTAAAGGGAATCAGATTTTTACGTGAAATTTTATTTCTGAAATTTCCACGTTTCAGCAAAATGCTTGGTTAATATATAAATCAACCATAATAAGCTTATTAGCAGCTTATCAACAACCTGCTAACCTTTTCCCCTTCCCATCTATATATATATGCCACCTAACTCATCGTTTCTTATTCCTTTTTCACTATAACTACTAGCTTGACTAGAAAAATAAAAAAAGGCACTTTCCTCCTTTTCAGAATATGTTATTATTGCATTTTTCTATTTGTAATCTAGGAATAAAGTGAAAAACTGATAAAATAAATATTACCTCCCGCATTGATAGTGGTAAGGATTTTTTTCTAATTCTAAAGCGGGTCAGTTCACTTATTAGTTCACTTTACAATAATTTGTACATTCAAAATATAGATTATGATAATAATAATAGAAATAAAATATAATAAAGATAATAATAATAATAATAATAATAATAATAATAATAATAATAATAATAATAATAATAATAATAGAGATAAAATAAGAAGTCGCCTTATAATTCAAAGTAGTAAAACATATCTCCTTTAGTCAGGCATGTTGTTTATAATTTTTTTTCAGGGAATAAAAGAGAAAATATATCAATCTGTTGACCAAACAAGTTCATTTATTCTCATCTTATAGGTAGAGTTTTTTTTTTTTATTTTTTTTTTTTAAATATGGTTGACAGATGCATTTGGAAGCATGAAATATTCAAGTTTAAGTAGTTTCCTGTGAGAGCAGATAGTCCAAAATCACCTGAATCTCCACAAGAAACGAATATTTTTCATATTATAAAAACTTAAAGAACTCTTGATGATCATTCTTTTTTTTTTCAAGATTTAATGGATTTCTACATTCGTATATGATTTTATTACAAGATACACTGTTAAAAAATTCATTAAATTAACAGTAAATGCCTGGTAACATTTATTCTAGAATTTCCAACGTTTTAAGAATGGATATATTAACTTAAAGGAGTGATATTACGGTCACCAACCCGTAATAGATAATAACAAAGTAAGGTAAAATTACGTTCATTTGTAGTTTACTGAAATACGACTGTGAACAGTATAATTTATACGGAGAATTTCCGATTAAAATTACGGTTTTTTCTAATAGTGTAGGAAATTAAAATAACCAAGAATAGAACTATGAGTGACCAAATATTCCGTTTCTTAATAAGTCAAATTGTAACAATAAAACGGTGCTAATCATTTCATAAACTTTGAAATTCCATTTTATATTTATCCACTTATTGGGATATATACTGTATTTGGGTCATGGATGTCATCAAAAACATCAAATTTCTGCTTGGCAAATGAAGTTATATATATATATATATATATATATATATATATATATATATATATATATATATATATATATATATATATATATATATATATATATATATATATATATATATATATATGTATATATATATATATATATATATATATATATATATATATATATATACATATGTGTATATATACATATATATACATATACATATATACATACATATACCAAAGGCACTTCCCCCAATTTTGAGGGGTAGCCGACATCAACAATGAAACAAAACAAAAGGGGACCTCTACTCTCTACGTTCCTCCAGCCTAACAAGGGACTCAGCCGAGTTCAGCTGGTACTGCTAGGGTGCCACAGCCCAACCTCCCACATTATCCACCACAGATGAAGCTTCATAATGCTGAATCTCCTACTGCTGCTATCTCCGCGGTCATCTAAGGCACCGGAGGAAGTAGCAGGGCCTACCGGAACTGCGTCACAATCGCTCGCCATTCATTCCTATTTGTAGTACGCTCTCTTGCCTCTCTCACATCTATCCTCCTATCACCCAGAGCTTTCTTCACACCATCCATCCACCCAAACCTGGGCCTTCCTCTTGTACTTCTCCCATCAACTCTTGCATTCATCACCTTCTTTAGCAAGCAGCCATTTTCCATTCTCTCAACATGGCCAAACCACCTCAACACATTCATATCCACTCTAGCCGCTAACTCATTTCTTACACCCGTTCTCACCCTCACCACTTCGTTCCTGACCCTATCTACTCGAAATACACCAGCCATACTCCTTAGACACTTCATCTCAAACACATTCAATTTCTGTCTCTCCATCACTTTCATTCCCCACAACTCCGATTCATACATCTCAGTTGGTACAATCACTTTCTCATATAGAACTTTATTTACGTTCATGGCCAACCCTCTATTTTTTACTACTCCCTTAACTACCCCCAACACTTTGCAACCTTCATTCACTCTCTGACGTACATCTGCTTCCACTCCACCATTTGCTGCAACAACAGACCCCAAGTACTTAAACTGATCCACCTCCTCAAGTAACTCTCCATTCAACATGACATTCAACCTTGCACAACCTTCCCTTCTCGTACATCTCATAACCTTACTCACCCACATTAACTCTCAACTTCCTTCTCTCACACACCCTTCCAAATTCTGTCACTAGTCGGTCAAGCTTCTCTTCTGTGTCTGCTACCAGTACAGTATCATCTGCAAAACCACATATACATATATACACATATATAAATATATATATATATATATATATATATATATATATATATATATATATATATATATATATATATATATATATATATATATATATATATATATATATATATATATATATATATACATATACATATATATATGTATATATATATACACAAACATATATATATATATGTATATATATAAATATATATATATATATATATATATATATATATATATATATATATATATATATATATATATATATATATATATATATATATATATATATATATATATATATATACATCATGGAATTCTTAATTATTATTTTCTTATTAATGATCCATATTTTCTATAAAAAATTTTTTTATTACGAATAAAATTTTATATGTTAGAACTATTACACAATAACAGCCAGCATTTTAAAATATAATAATCACCAGTATTCCTCTGTTTAAGGTAATTCAAGGATAATACTTAGTATTAGATCTTGTTGTGAAATTCTACGCACAATACCAGATTAACATTCACTCTGAAATGCCTAAATCACGGAAGCCTAGTGGTATCGTGGAAGACATGTAACTTGTAGATCCAGAGTTGTAACCACGCTCACACAATGAAAACAGTGATTAGCATCCAAAGCCTTCCTGCTTTTAACTTGAAGGACCAAGCAATGGCCTGTCCCTTGTCTCGGCTACTTAGGGCTGAACTTGATTTTACTTGATGCTGTTACTGTTACTCTTTACATTCTGTTCACAAGTTACAAATCATGAAATGTTTGTCCCAAAGCAATCTAACAAAACAACCACAACAAAAAGAAAATAGGATGAGTAAAGCTATGGTTATATTTTGATTTAAAGTTATAACAATTCTCAGAAAAACGACTATAGGAAATTTTAGAAACCAGGTGGAAACGCCTTTCAGATATATTATATATTATATGTACTATTTACAACATAATATTTAAATGATACGATAGATTTTACGCGAATACATATTTCAAAATTCTGGGAACATCAAAAGAGAAACTGAGATAATTGATAAGCTTTATGATTATCCTTATTTAATCTGTTTCTTGATCGAAAAAAAAAAAATAAGGAAAAACACCACATATAGAACACCAGTTAAATACTATATATTTTCATATCTGCAATGGATTCTTCATATAGCAAATATTTTATATAGAAGAGTAACTGTCAATATCGGGGAAAGATGACTCGTGAAAATGATTTGAAATCAGTGCGGGTATAAACTGATATGAAATAAGAAACAAGTTAACATGACGACCCTTAACATAAATTGGCTCTCTTTAAACAGAGTTATTTATTCAAGAAGGGTTGGAAGTGTTGCCAAACATTCAATACCAGAGGAAGTGATTTTTTCTCTTTTAATATGTTATATACGTCAATCTGTTTGCGTCCCTCGCCAGGTAGATAATTGTTTATTTCTAGCAAACGGTGAAACAGTGATACTTGTTATTTATGATTTACCTGTGAAGTGTTTCTTGACTTAAAGTCCTTAAATCTTTTCTTTGTTTACTAATCTTAATCTCTCTCTCTCTCTCTCTCTCTCTCTCTCTCTCTCTCTCTCTCTCTCTCTCTCTCTCTCTCTCTCTCTCCCTAATTTCACGAACTGTTCTTTTAGGTCGCTGTTCTTATATGGCAATCCAGTGAATCTTAAATGTACATGTGTGGTTTTATATATGTATTAATTTTTCTCATGAGTTCATGCATGATGAACTTTGACCTACTTAGTAATTCATATATAGTGTTAATAAAAGTACATAAATGTGTGTAGTGTTAAATTACCAGTGAAAAAAGTGTGAACTTCCACAGGTATAAGTGTTGTTTCTTATACCTTATTTTCTTTGCTTTCTTCCTCAATTGGAAGTGTGACTTTAGAATTAACTGTATTATTATTATTATTATTATTATTATTATTATTATTATTATTATTATTATTATTATTATTATTATCATTACTTTTCTATTTATTATTATTATTATTATTATTATTATTATTATTATCAAGCTACAACCCTAGTTGGAAAAACAAAATGCTATAAGCCAAGGGGCTCCAACAGGGAAAATAGCCCAGCGAGGAAAGGAAACAAATGAAAATACACTATTTTAAGAAGAGTGACATTAAAATAAATAATAAAACAACGGTATTATATTACCTGAAAAACTCTAAATAAATCTGCTGATGAATATTCAAAGAAGGCAGTTTCACATATTGTCTTATAACCTTTAACTTTTCCTGTCTCCCAGAAGAGTTGGGAGACGGCCGCGGTTTTCGTATTCATCATTTAGGTGTTGAATAAATGATGACGCTTAATGGCCAGTTTAGGGCCGTTGTTATCCATTTCTCTCTCTCTCTCTCTCTCTCTCTCTCTCTCTCTCTCTCTCTCTCTCTCTCTCTCTCTCTCTCTCTCTCTAGTAATGGTGTCTAAATGCATAAAATTCAAGTTACAATTATCAAAACTGAAACTTTACAATTGAACACAATCACACACATACATACACATATGCACACACACATATATATATATATATATATATATATATATATATATATATATATATATATATATATATATATATATATATATATATATATATATATATATATATATATATATATATATATATATATATATATATATATATATATATATATATATATATAATAGACATCGTCATTTTCAGCCGTTCCTAGTCCATTGCAGGACAAATTCATCAGACATGTCTTTCCACACGTGTCTGTTTCTTAGCTCATCAATTCATCGCCTACTCTTTCTTTCCTCCACTGCGTTTGCAATTTCCAGGGACCCATTCTGTTATATATATGAATACATATACATATATACATAAATATATATATATATATATATATATATATATATATATATATATATATATATATATATATATATATATATATATATATATATATGTATATATATGTACTGTATATACACACACACATATATAAATATATATATATATATATATATATATATATATATATATATATATATATATATGTATATATATATATATATATATATATATATATATATATATATATACACGAGGGAAAGAGAGAGTTACAATAAGTTACAAGGATTTTGGATGTCTCAAAGGACTTTTAGTCTATCCGCGGAGACTCCATTTGCTCTTTGGTAGAGCGATTTAGTTTAAGGATTTAGAGAGTTCTTATGATCTTGTGTAACTTATTCTTAAATTCGTTTACCCTGTTTCTGTTTACTACATCCGCTGGAAGTCTATTCCAAGTATTTGCTATTTTGTATATAAAGAAATTGCTTCATTGAGTGGTGTTGTAGCTTTTCAATTCCAGTTTGTATCCGTTACCTCTGAACTGATTTGTGCTAAGCATGAATAGATTGGTGTAAACTACATTTATTATTCCTTTAAGAAATTAGAATGCCTCTATTAACTGTCCCCTTAGTCGTCGAGTTGGTAGATCAAATAAATTCAAACGTTCCATTTTCCGTCTATATCCAAATCGCTTCAGTGTTGGAACTACAGTAGTCTGGTGACCGTAGCTTATACTGCTTCCAGGCTATCTATATCGTTCTGAATACTTGGAGCTCAGAATTGGACTCCGTATTCTAGATGGAGAGAGAGAGAGAGAGAGAGAGAGAGAGAGAGAGAGAGAGAGAGAGAGAGAGAGAGAGAGAGAGAGAGAGAGAGAGATCAATATGAGGAGATTTTTAAATATAGCCACAGAGTTGCAATTGCCTTTTAAGATCTATTGACGAAAGAACGAAGGAGTGACGTTCCTTCTAGAGACTTTTCTTCTCCCAATGTATCCTCAGGTGGCGAACGGCATAATGGTAACAGATAAGCAAATACGAAAGGGTAAAACACAGGCTAAAATTTATAACTTCAGGTAACATTGATATCAATTACCGCGATTATAAATTAATAATTCACGGAGATATATCAAGAAAGAAAAACATTTTAACGAGGGTGATGATAAAAATAGAGTAAGAGGGAGAAGTTTTGCTGCATTATTGGATCCTTTTTAACTTGTTATAAATTGTTTCACAATTATAATAATGATGATGTGGATGATTATGAGGGAATTAAAGTAAAGGAAGATTTTTTGAGTGACAACAACATTTAAGAAAAGAGGTATATGTTAAGAGTATGATCTCATGTTTACTGTAATTATTAATATGTTACAAGTATGATTTCGTTAAAGGGAAAATCAATAAAGTCACAGGTTGTTTGATTATCTTACAATTATTAGTAATACTTACCACCGTCATAGATAGAAACTCAACAATATAGTACATTAGTATCAACTTTACAATAATTATACACAACATATTAACAAGCGAAAAAATATCCTAATATTTTCTACAAAAACACACATGAAATCTTTATTTCTATCAGAAAAATTGGATTTGAAGCGCTTCCATGGTGGCCATCTTGAAAAAAGGTTATTTTCAAGTAGTCCACGGCAGATTTTGGTATTATTATTTTTTTTTTTTTTCGTAACCCTTCCTAAAAAACAATTGGAATACACTAGAAAAGTTTAGATTAGATTTTATTTGGTGACTTTTGATAAGACTGGATCTATAACGCTTAAAACGCTCCCAAAAGACTAAAATTACTGCCAGGTCATTGCTAAGAGAGCACAAACAACATTTAAAACGCTTCCATGAAACTCCATTTAGAATGGACATGCGTTTACTGGACTTAGAGAGTAGGTACAGCATTTACTTTGCTTCTCAGCTTATAGTGTAATTTCCTAACCAATTATTATTATTATTATTATTATTATTATTATTATTATTATTATTATTATTATTATTATTATTATTATTATTATTATTATTACTTTCGATATTCTTATTATAATTCTTTATCATTGTTCATTTCGAAAACTACAGAGAAAAATAATCACTTTTTTTAAAGTTAAGGAAAAATAAGAAGTGTTTATGTAACAGGGCAATTCGACCAATGCATAAAGACTTAATATATAATACAAAGGCATAATACATCTTCATCATCACTCGCTGAGAATATTCCTAAAAGGACTTCAGCTTGGTTCTACAAGAAAAAAAAAAAAGAAAAAAAAGAAAGTAAGGAAAAAAAACAAACGGTAGTATACGTAAAAGAAGAACAAGACACGAAAATAAGATAAAACCTTATAGGAAAAGAAAATAAACTGTCAGCCAACTGAGACGTGACCTAAAAGACTTAGAAGATTAGGTTACGGTGAATATTGCATTCAAGCAGAATATTGCCTCAACATCAGCACTGGTGTAAGGGAAATTGTCAATATTTTCCATTAAGGTGAGCAAATCTACTATGAAATATATAACAATTATTGATTTTTGATAAAAAAAAAAAACATTTTAAAAAATTTGAAGGTTCACCTTTATATAACAATCACTGATTGCTGATTAAAAAAAAAAAAAAAAAAAAAAAAAAAAAAAAAAAAAAAAAAAAAAACGTTAAAGGCAATTTTGGAGGTTCACCTTTATATAACAATCACTAATTGCTGATAAAAAAGTAAAGGCAATTTTGGAGGATCACCTTTACATAACAATCATCAGTTGCTGATAAAAAAAATGAGGGCAATTTTGGAGGTTCACCTTTACATAACAATCACTAATTTCTGATAAAAAAAAATTAGAGACAATTTTAGAGATTCAAATTTTCAATATTACCTAATTATGATTTAGTAAGTTTTTTTCTCAAGATAGGATATATCAGAAGCTATTATGAATGCTCATATTGAACTATCATAAGCAACAGGAGAATGAAATGGAATTTATCGAAATTTTCTTCAAAGAATGTCATTAACGATTGTTTGATATTGCTCTAATTAATCACGGAAAGTTTTATATAGTATTATGAAGAGCACCTAAATAAATTGTTTCAATATTCAATTTCTTTTTCATATTAGTATCAAAGCTAAATTTTCAATCTTTTTTTTTTATATAAAAATGTGAGATACTTTGGATATGACAGAGCAATGAGAAGATTCTTCAAAGAATTTAAACGTATCAGAATTGTCCTCTCCTTAGCAAAGCATGTCACTTTGGTCCTATTAACATACTGGAGATAAATCTTCTGAAGTTTATAATATGATTAGAAGAGAATTGATTAAATTAGATATATGCTCTCTACTTCTGGTAGGAAAAGAAATGGAAAGAGATGCATAAAATAGAATAGTAATTTGGTGAATATATTAACCCAGTTGAGTAAATGCGGTTAATTCTTTAAACAAGAATATGGATAAGGGTTTTGGTGGCCGATGTGGTAACGTCCTTGACTGGTGATCACCAGACTGAGGTTCGAGTCCCGCTTAACCTCGTTAGTTCTTTTGGTCTGTGCAACCTCTCTATCCTTTTGAGCTAAGGATGGGGGTTTTGGAGAAGCCTTTAGGTCTATCTGCTGAGTCATCAGCAGTCATTGCCTGGCCCTCCCTGGTCCTAGCTTGGGTGGAGAGGGGCCTAGGGTGCTGATCATATGTACAGTATATGTGGTCAGTCTCTAGGGCGATGTCCTGTTTGATAGGGTAATGTCACTGTCCCCTGTCTCTGCCGTTCATGAGCGGCTTTAAACCTTGAACCTTTAAACAAATATGGCTAGTTTTAGAATACAAATTTTGATATTCAAATGTCAGCTGGCTTTCTCTTTTACTTGGGGTTTAATCCAAGACCGTAAACTAGTACTCATGAATCAAGATTTGATATGGAAAAGCAATATAATAAAACGCCATATCAAATGTTTCCGAATAAAATAAATATGAATATAAAGATAATGTATCTTTTATGCTGCACTAATCCACTAACAATATATGATTCCCAAACATTGCCGCTAACCAAGTATTGCCTTTATAAAGTATCAAACCATGACTTCATATAACTATCACCAAGGAAAAGAGTATTGTAGAAAAGTGTTGGAAATTTTTGTAATTTGAGAAGGGTTGATTCTCTTAAGGGTATCAGCAAGATTATTCATAATAAAACTGTAAAGAAAATACACATACGAGTATTTTATAACTCATGCGATTTACATCTATTGCTTTCTCTTTCTTCCAGAATGAACATCATAACATCATATTTTCAAAAGTTAAAGTAGATTATTATAGTGTGCTATAACAACTACAGCCTTTACATTTTATGAATACATGATCTATCTAATAGGAAAGAGTTCACTAGTCTAACCCGAAGGGTATTTAGACTATTGATCTTTTCTAGTCCTTTTATTTTATTATTTTTTAACGCACATTAATATAATTCAAAACAGAAATTCTAAATGGTTTTCTGAGCTGGGGTGAAATTCAGATGGCCAAAACATGATAATCCTCGGTTTGAAAGCTGAATTTTTTTTTTCGGTTTTCTGATATTCATCTTAAACTTCCATGAATTTGAAATGCTTTTCAATATCCAAAAGAATTTTAGATGTCCAGATAACGAGAGAATCTTTGGGTTTAAGTAAGATTTTGTATATCTATATTTTTTTTTTACAATAATCCAAACATACCAGATTTTGGGGGGAGGGGAGGTGTAAAAAAGCTCAACTTTCGTTAACTGTATTAAAGCATAGAGAACTTTCTCTTCCTACAAATTTTGAAAGCTTAGTTTCCATTACAAAATACTGAAAGAAGCGCTATTCTAGAGTGATAAGCTTTGGCTTATTGACGTTTGGTCGAGAAAAAAGAAATGAGGTGATATGTTTTGATGATGAAATGTTATCAGATTAATAGAAAAATAGTTGAGAAATTGTCTTTACTAATATTAGTGTGTGTAAGGTATAATTACTAACGTTTTGCTCAACAAAAAGGCAAAACAAATCACCCGTATAATTAGAAAGTATTATTTTTTCATAAATTGCGTCCGATGCCAATTCTGGATTAATTCAAAAGCGAATGAATGCTAATTATTGTCCCATATTTGCAATACACAAAATCTTGGATAGAATATGAAAATTACTTATTCAAGTTAAAAATAACTGAAACACTGGAAAACTGTCTTTTTATCAGAAATAAGTGGATGTAGATATAATTCTTTATTGTAGACGTATTTTCAAATAAAGTGTAGTTTTATTTTTTTTTTTTTTATTCATGGAGTAAATCTATTTACCTGGATTATATTCTATATGGGTACCTATATTTTCATCAATTCATTCCCATTAATTTTTCAATCTGTTGTCACTTGCATCTTATGGTTCATTATACTGTTTCACAATTTTCTCTATATTTTGTTAACATTTAGGAAACAAGAAAACTGCAATAGTAATGCATATAATGAGCCTAGATTACTCGGATTACAACATTCAAATATTTTCGTCACTGGTAAATTTTCGACTGGTTTTGTCAACAAGGTTGATATTTCCATAGAAATTAGGTAACATAAAAATGGAATGATAATAGAATTCAAATTAGTTTGTTACACTTAACGATTTTTTATCTTGATTCCAATAACAGCAGTAGCGTTGAAAATAATGTTGATAGGTCATCCATCCATTTTCCTTTGTGTGTGCGTTGCTTGCTGCGCATGCGTCTTACAGACATTCTATTTTCACCCTACAAAGATTATTTTGATAGTTTTATACGTATGTATATATATATATATATATATATATATATATATATATATGTGTGTATATATATGTATATATATATATATATATATATATATATATATATATATATATATATATATATATATATATATATATATATATATATATATATATATATATATATATATATATATATATATATATATATATATATATATATATATATATATATATATATATATATATGTATATATATATATATATATTATGTATAAATATATATATATATATATATATATATATATATATGTATGTATATATATATATATATATATATATATATATATATATATATATATATATATATGTATGTATAAATATATATATATATATATATATATATATATATATATATATATATATATATATATATATATATATATATATTAAGATGTTTGCTGTTCAACCATATGTACTGTTATATATACACACACACACTCACAAACACACACACCTATGTATTTATGTATACATATATATATATATATATATATATATATATATATATATATATATATATATATATATATATATATATATATATATATATATATATATATACATATACATACAGTATATATATATATATATATATATATATATATATATATATATATATATATATATATATATATATATATATATATATATATATATATATATATATATATATATATATATATATATATATATATATATATATATATATATATATATATATATATATATATATATATATATATATATATATATATCATATAAAACTAGTGTATACAACCTGGCAAAAGCGACGGTTATAAATTTCGATAGATATGTGCATACACGCACATGCACCCCTCTCGCCAACGTTCAACTAATTTGTCCCCACCTTACTCGAGGGACAGTAGAGTTGAGCGTGACCGGAATGATATATATATATATATATATATATATATATATATATATATATATATATATATATATATATATATATATATATATATATATATATATATATATATATATATATATATATATATATATATATATATATATATATATATATATATATAACTATATATATATATATATATATATATATATATATACATATATATATATATATATATATATATATATATATATATATATATATATATATATATATATGTGTGTGTGTGTGTGTGTGTGTGTGTGTGTATGTATAAATATATTGAAAGATCTTGCTGTCACTGGATTTAAAATTTCGTAATAATATATATTCATTATTGGGCTACTGTTCCTTTCTTAAACGAGCCAATTTCTCTCTATTACCCAAATCCACCAAAAAGAAATTTCTTATTTTTTCTTATTCATTTATTATTAATTTGGTTTTTGTGCAAAGTGCGATGCAGATAAGAGTATGGAATTTCTTGAATCCCAAAAAAGAACGAATTTAGATATTTTCTTTATAACTGATAAAGGAAATTAGATTCAGATGTACTTACCATTAAATATACGAAATAATACTATCTCTCGTGTATTGGCTGAGAAACGTTTCATTTATGAGTTTTGATGGAGAAAAGTATAATACGGTAAAGTTATTATCACAAATGCATAAACATTTATTGATATAAGTACATAACACAAACAACACAAATTTTTTTCTTAAATATCATTTATTTTGTATGAAATAATTTTTTCTTTTAAACGTGGGATTAATCATCCATATTCATGAGATTGAGATTAAGTTAAAATATTTCAACAAGGAGATGTCTCGTGGTAAATTGAATTATTTTCAATTAATCTTTTAAAAGTTTCCTTTAGAAATGCAGTCATCACTTCAAACCGAATAGATGAAAGAGTTATGACGTCAAGTTCAGCTCTGCCATGCTTGTTATCTGAATTTTTTCCTGTAACTTTTCTTCTTACTCCCAGAAACCCTGAAGTCTTTGAGGGCAGAAACATGGAAAAATGTTGATTGATTTCTATACTACCTAAAGATGTCAGCTAAAAGGTTTTCTTCGCTTTAGAAACGATCAAAGGTTGGAGCATCGGAAATTTTCTCAACGTTATCTCTTTTTAATGATTATAATATATCCAAATGGATATCATAATACGTTTCCGTCTTCGGAACGTTTTTATTTTAAAGAACCTAATACATTGTAGTTTCAGATTTCTTTAGAAATTGACAACGCAGCAACATGGCGTTGCATTGAGAATAATTACAGGTATCAACTACCTATCATAAGCAATGATTAACTATCTAATCCAAACTCTAAAAAGGCCTCATCATTCTCAGAAAGATATGCCATAAAAGGATGAAACTTTAATAATAAATAACACAACAATTCCTTCAAGTTTGATTATGATAGCAAGTAAGAAAGGTAAGAAGGATTGGTTGAGTCATCCATTCATCCAATCAATATACTTTGGTATCCCCTCATTAAAATCTCATCACTAGTTTCCTTCACAATAATATACTGTAGATTGTATAACCTTTCGTTTCAGTGCCTACGTAGAGATATCAAAGAGCCATGGAGACATCCCATATTCATATCTCGATAGAATGTTTTATAACAGACCTGTTTCTATTCCACCTACAAACTTTAAGATAAGATTTACTTTCTACAACAAAGATTTTCTGATACTAGATAACTATTCAGCTCTTCCATGCTATAGATCCGCATCACATTCACGTTTCTCTTTATAATTTCTATCTTGATTATTCCATCGATTTATTTTTACCCTATAAATATCTCACATAATAGTTTTATATCAAGTATTTGATCAGAATGTTTTTTCTGAGTAAATCTTCGCAGTTCTTCTAAGTTAGTTATTTGTCTTCTGTCCTAATCTCTCAATAAAAGCTTTGCCATATCCCTGCAAGCTCAGTATCGTTATGCCTCTATAAGTCTTATACTGTTCATCTTCCATAATGAATAATCAACATACTTCGAAGATACCTGCTCTATTGAATCAGGACATCGTTTGAGTCAGACAGTAATTTCACGAGTTATTTTCGAGTCAATCTTCTTTTCTGTAGCTACCTCCTTGCAGAAATAAATTTCCATTCTTCTTAATGCCCTTGGTTATCTAAAGTTTTTATTACATATCTTCTTTTTCTTTACTCTCCTGTTTTATTGAATTTTATTTAATTGTGTATATATACATAATATCATCTTCTGTCTTGTAATATCATCAAGTGAAACCTATTGTTAGGGCAACCCAAACTAGTATGAATATCAACTTATTTTATCCTTCTAAAATTCAAACGATCCATATCAACTCTAAAAAATTATACTCTTATTTCTCACACTAACCCATTTGGAGCTTCTCTATCCTTAAATACTGACGCCTACCTATATGGTCACTTTAATTATATTGCCCTTATAACAATGTTTTTAATCATAAAGCTTTTATTTATGCTGCGTTTTCCATTAATCAATTAATTGTTATATAATGCTCTACGCATACCTTTGATCTGCTCATCCAATCACTTTCTATTCAGTCTACATCAGAAACATACATTTGATTCTCTTTATTTTCTCACATGTACGTATCTCCTCGTATGTTGATCTCACTCCTAGAAAATCAACTAAACCTAGTTTCAAAGCATTTGGGAACATAAAAACTCTAACCCTTTCCTTTTACTTTTTACTTTCTCCTTACTTTTTCTTTTCCTCCTGACCTAATCATACTGCACCTAAACTTTTTGCAATTAACTTTCGGTGCGCTTTAAAGGGATTCAGATTTTTACCATTAAATTTTATTTCTGAAACTTCCCCGTCTCAGCATAGTGCTTGGTTAATATATGCATCAACCATAATAGGCTTATTAGCAGCTTATCAGCAACCTGCTAACCTTTTCCCCTTCCCATCTATATCTATGCCACCTATATCATCGTTTCTTATTCCCTTTTCTCTTTCTCTTATTTAGCCGTTGTTTTTAGATTTTTTTTAAACATATATTTCTAATTTAAGGTGACTATAACTAATAGCTTTGCTTGTAATAATATTGAAAAGGAATTTCTTCCGTTTCCGAGTATTGTATTATTAAATATTACATCCAGCAATGCTAGCGGTAAGGGTTTTTCTCTAATTCTAAAAAGGGTTAGGTCACTTTACAATAATTTGTACATTCAGAATATAGATTATGATAATAATAATAGAAATAAAGTATAATAATAATAATAATAATAATAATAATAATAATAATAATAATAATAATAATAATAATAATAATAATAATATTATAAAAATAGAGATAAAAACAAAATGTCACCTTGTAACTCAAAGTAATAGGACTTATCTCCTTTAGTCAGTCATATTGTTTATAATTTTCCTCAGAGAATAAAAAAGAAAATGTATCAATCTGTTGACCAAACAAGTCCATTTTTTTTCATCTTATATGTAGAGTTTGAAAAAAAATGTGGTTGACTGATGCATTTGGCAGAGTGAAATATTCAAGTTTAAGTAGTTTTATGTGAGAGCAGATAGTCCAAAACCACCTGAATCTCCATAAGAAACGAATATTTTTCATATTATAAAAACGTAAAGAACTCTTGATGATTATTCTTTTTTTTCAAGATTTAATGGATTTTCACATTCGTAAATGATTTTATTACAAGATACGCTGTTAAAAATTTTTTTTAAAAAAACGTTAAATGCCTGGTAACTTTTATTCTAGAATTTTCAACGTTTTAAGAATGGATATATTAACTTAAAGGAGTGATATTACGGTCACCAACCCGTAACAGATAATAACAAAGTAAGGTAAAATTACGGTCGTTTGTACTTTACTGACATACGACTGAGAGCAGTATAATTTGTACAGAGAGTTTCCGATTAAAATTACGTTTTTTTTCTAACAATGTAGGAAATAAAATAACCAGCAATAGAACTATGAGTGACCAAATATTCCATTTCTTAATACACCAAATTGTAACAATTAGACGGTGCTAAACATTTGATAAACTTTGAAATTCCATTTTGTATATATCCACTTATGTGGATATATACTGTATTCGGGTCATGGATGTCATCAAAAACATCAAATTTCTGTTTGAAAAATAAAGATATATACATATATATATATGTATATATATATATATATATATATATATATATATATATATATATGTATATATATATATATATATATATATATATATATATATATATATATATATATATATATATATACATATATAAACATATATATGTATATATACATATATGTATATATATATATATATATATGCATACATATATATATATATATATATATATATATATATATATATATATATATATATATATATATATATATATACATACACATATATATACACACATATACATATATATACATATATATATATATATATATATATATATATAAATATATATATATATATATATATATATATATATATATATATATATATATATATATACACATATATATATATAGGAATGACCATATACACACACACACACACATATATATATATATATATATATATATATATATATATATATATATATATATATATATATATATATGTACACAGACATATGTAGATATATACATATATATACACCAATATGTATATACACACACACACACACACACATATATATATATATATATATATATATATATATATATATGATTATATATATATAATTATATATATATATATGTATATATATATGTATATATATATATATATATATATATATATATATATATATATATATATATATATATATATATATATATATGTATAAAAACATCTTGGAATTCTTAATGATTATTTTCTTGTTAAAGATCTATATTTTCTATAGAAAAAAATCTTTATTACGAATAAAATTTTACATATTAGAACTATTACCCAATAACAGCCAGTGATTCAAGACAGCATATATTTATACGGAAGCATTTTAAGATATAATAATTACCAGTATTCCTCTGTAAAAGGTAATTCAAGGATAATACTTACTATCAGATCTTGTTGTGAAATTCTATGCACAATACTAAATTAACATTCACTCTTAAACGCCCACACAACGAAAACGGTGATTAGTATCCAAAGCCTTCCTGCTTCTAACTTGTGGGACCAAGCAATGGTATGTCCCTTGTCTCGGCTACTTATAGCTGAACTTGGTTTTACTGGATATTGTTACTGTTACTTTTCAGATTGTGTTCGCAAGTTACAAATCGTGTAATTTTTTTTTTTTCATAAAACGATCTAACAAAACAACCAAACGAGAAGAAAATGTGATAAGTAAAGATATGGTTATATTCTAATTTAAATTAATAACGATTCTAAGAAAAACAACTATAGGAAAGTTTAGAAACCATGTCGAAACACCTTCCAGATATATTATATATTATATGTTCTATTTCAAACATAATATTTAAATGATGCGATAGATTTTACGGGAATACATATTTCATAATTCTGGAACTTCAAAAAAGCAACTGAGATAACTGATAAGCTTTATGATTATCCTTATTTAATGTTTCTTGATCGAAAAAAATGATCAGGAAAAAGACCACAAATAGAATGCTAGTTAAATTCTATACTTGTTCATATGTGCAATGGAATCTTCATATAGCAAGTATTTTATATAGAAGAGTAATTGTCAATATCGGGGAAAGATGACTCGTGAAAATGATTTGAAATCAGTGCGTGAATAAACCGATACGAAATAAGGAACAAGTTAACATGACGACCCTTAACATAAATTGGCTCTCTTTAAACGGAGTTATTTATTCAAGAAGGGTTGGAAGTGTTGCCAAACATTCAATACCAGAGGAAGTGTTTTTTTCTCTTTTAATATGTTATATACGTCAATCTGTTTGCGTCCCTCGCCAGGTAGATAATTGTTTATTTCTAGCAAACGGTGAAACAGTGATACTTGTTATTTATGATTTACCTGTGAAGTGTTTCTTGACTTAAAGTCCTTAAATCTTTTCTTTGTTTACTAATCTTAATCTCTCTCTCTCTCTCTCTCTCTCTCTCTCTCTCTCTCTCTCTCTCTCTCTCTCTCTCTCTCTCTCTCACTAATTTCATGAACTGATCGTTAAGGGTCGCTGTTCTTATATGCCACTTCAGTGTATCTTAGATATATACATATGTGCTTTTTATATTTGTGCTAATTTTTCGCATTAGTTTCTGCATGATGAACTTTGACCTACTTAATAATTCATATATAAACTCATTTATAAAACTACTGATTATCATGTGTGTATAGAGTGCTAATGAAAGTACATGAATGTATGAAGTGACAAATTATCAGTGCAAAAAGTGTGAACTTCCATAAGTATAATTGCTGTTTCCCAATGCCTTATTTTCTTCCTCGCTTGGAAGTGTGACTTTAGATTTAACTATTATTATTATTATTATTATTATTATTATTATTATTATTATTATTATTATTATTATTATTATTATCATTATTATTATTATTATTATCATCATTATCATTATTATTATTATTATTATTTTTATTGTTATTAAGCTACAACCCTAGTTAGAAAAGCAAAATGCTATAAGCCAAGGGGCTCCAACACGGAAAATACCCCAGTGAGGAGAAGAAACAAAGGAAAATTAACTATTTTAAGAAGAGTGACATTAAAATCAATCATAAAACTACTGCATTATATTACCTGAAAAATTCCAAATAAATCTGCTGATGAATATTTAAAGAAAGCAGTTTCCCATATTGTCTTATAACCTTTAACTTTTCTTGTCTCCCAGAAGAGTTGGGAGACGACAGCGATTTTCATATTCATCCTTTAGGTGTTGAATAAATGATGAATCTTAATGGACAGTTTAGGGCCGTCGTTATCCCCCCCCCTCCTCTCTCTCTCTCTCTCTCTCTCTCTCTCTCTCTCTCTCTCTCTCTCTCTCTCTCTCTCTCTCTCTCTCTCAATAATGTTGTCCAAATGCATAAAATTCAAATTACAATTATCAAAACTAAACCTTATAATTGAACACACTCACACACATACACACACATGCACACACACACAATCTATCTGTATACACACACACATATATATATATATATATATATATATATATATATATATATATATATATATATACATATATATATATATATATATATATATATATATATATATATATATATATATATATATATATGTATGTATATATATAAATATATATAATAGACATCATCATCTTCAGTAGTTCCTAATCCATTGCAGGACAAATTCACCAGATATATCTATCCACGCGAGTCTGTTTCTTAGCTCGTCAATGCATCGTCTACTCTTTCTTTCCCCCACTGCGTTTGCAATTTCCAGGGGCCCATTCTGTTATATATATGAATACATACATATGTACATATATATATATATATATATATATATATATATATATATATATATATATATATATATACATATATGTACACACACACACACGCATATGTATATATATATATATATATATATATATATATATATATATATGAGAGGAAGAGAGAGTTACAATGAGTTACAAGGATTTTGGATGTCTCAAAGGACTTTTAGTCTATCCGCGGAGACTCCATTTGCTCTTTGGTAGAGCGATTTAGTTTAAGCAGTTAGAGTGTTCTTATGATCTTGTCTAACTTTTTCTTAAATTCGTTTACCATGTTACTGTTTACTACATCTGCTGGAAGTCTATTCCAAGTATTTGCTATTTTGTATATAAAGAAATTGCTTCATTGAGTGGTGTTGTAGCTTTTCAATTCCAGTTTGTATCCGTTACCTCTGGACTGATTTGTGCTAAGCGTGGATAGATAGGTGTAAACTACATTTGTTATTCCTTTCAGAATTTTGAATGCCTCTATTAACTGTCCCCTTACTCGTCGAGTTTGTAGATCATATAAGTTCAAACATTCCATTTTCCGACTATATCCAAATTGCCTCTGTGTTGGAACTACAGTAGTTTGTTGACCCTAGCTTGTACTGTTTCCAGTCTATCTATATCCTTCTGAATAATTGCAGCCCAGAATTGGACTCCATATTCTATATGGAGAGAGAGAGAGAGAGAGAGAGAGAGAGAGAGAGAGAGAGAGAGAGAGAGAGAGAGAGAGAGAGAGAGAGAGTCAATGTGATGAGATTTTTAAATATAACCACTAAGTTGCAATTGTCTTTCAAGATCTATTGACGAAAGACCGAAGGAGTCACGTTCCTTCTTGAGACTTTTTTTTTTCTCCCAATATATCAAATGGCGACGAACGTCATAATGGTAATAGATAAGTAAATACGGAGGGGTTAAAAACAGGCTAAAATTTATAACTTCAGGTAACACTGATATGAATTACCGCGAATACAAATTAATAATTAACGGAGATAGATGGAGAAAGAAAAACATTTTAACGAGGGCAATGATAAAAAATGGAGGGAGAGGGAAAAGTTCTGCTGCATTATTTAATCCTTTTTAACTTGTTATAAATTGTTTCACAATTTTAATGATGATGTGGATGATTATGAGGGATTTAAAGTAAAGGAAGATTTTCTGAGTGTCAACATTTGAGAAAAAGTGTTATATGTTAAGAGTTTGATCTCATGTTTACTGTAATTATTAACATGGTGCCAGTATGATTTTGTTAAATTGAAAATGATTAAAGTCATAGGTTGTTTAGTTATCTTACAATTATTATTAATACTTACCACCGTCATGGATAGAAACTCAACAGTATAGTACAACAGTATTAAGTTTCCAATAATTATACACAACATATTAACAAGCGAAAAAATTTCCTAATATTTTCTCAAAAAACACACTTATGAAATCTTTATTCTTATCAGAAAAATTGGGTTTGAAGTGGTTTTTTGGTGGCCATCTTGAAAAAAAGGTAATTTGTAAGTTGTCCAAGGCAGATTTTGGTAATTTTTTTTTTTTTTTTTTTTTTTTTTTTTTTTTTTTTGAAAGCATTCCCAAAAACCAATTGGAATATTCTATAAATGGTTTTAAATTAGGCTTTATTTTCCAGATTCTTGATGAGACTGGATCTATAACGCTTAAAACGCTCCCAGAAGACTAAAATTACTGCCAGGTCTTTGTTAAGACAGCATAAACAACATTTAAAACGCTACCATGAAACTCCATTCAGAATGGACATTCGTTTACTGGAGAGGGTAGGTACAGCATTTACTTTGCTTCTCAGCTTATAGTGTGATTTCCTAACCAATAACTGCCATGAAAATATTTTTTTTTTTTTTTTAGCAGGAAATGCTTGCTATCCCTTTCGTCCATATTATTATTATTATTATTATTATTATTATTATTATTATTATTATTATTATTATTATTATTATTATTATTATTATTATTATTATTATTATTATTTTTATTATTATATGTTTATTACTGTCGTTATTCTTATTATGATTTTTTATCATTTTTCATTTTGAACACTACAAAGAGAAAAATAGTCGCTTTCATCAAAGATGAGGACAAATAAGAAGTTTTTATTTAACAGGGCAATTCTACCAGGACATAGAGAAATAATGTAAAAGACAAGCGCATAGTTAATCTCCATTGTCATTCCGCTGAGAATGGTTCTAAAAGATCGTCAAATTGGTTCTATATGTCTACAAAAAAAAAAAAAAAGTAACATACGTAAAAGAAGATGAAAAAGACAAATAGACGATATAAAACTTTATGGAAAATGAAGATATGCGATACCTTAAGGGGAATATACTAATTGTCAACCAATTCAGGTGTGACTTAAAGGACTCAGATTAGGTTACCATGTATATTGCATTCAAGCAGAATATTGCCTCAACGTCAGCACTGTTGCAAGGGGAATTGTCAATATTTTCCATTAAGGTGAGCAACTCTACTATGAAATATATAATAATTACTAATTGCTGATAAAACAACATTTAAAGAAAATTTTGGAGGCTCACCTTTCCAATATTATTTGATTATGATTTAATAACTTTTTCTTAAGACAGAATCTGTCAGAAACTATTATAAATGCACATATTGAACTACATAAGCCTCAGAAGAATCAAAATAATATCTATAAAAAAAAAAATTTTCTTTTTAAGGAATGTATTCTAAGATTGCTTAATAATGCTTTAAAGAATAACAGATATATTTATGTAGTATTATGTAGCGCATCTAAATAAATTGTTTCAATATTCAATTTATTTTTCATATTAATATCAAAGCTAAAATTTTCAAGTTTGGGGGGTAAAAAAGTGAGATACTTTGGATAT
>NC_090730.1:25162532-25180032 GCF_036898095.1 Palaemon carinicauda
AATATCTCATATAATGGTTTTATATAAAGTATTTGATCAGAATGTTTTTTTCAGAGTAAATCTTCGCAGTTCTTCCATGTTAATTATTTGTCTTCTGTTCCAGTCTCTCAATAAAAGTTTTGCCATATCCCTACAAGCTTAGCAACGATATGCCTCTATAAGTCTTATACTGTTCATCTTCCATAATGCATAATCAACATACACTACTTCGAAGATACCTGTTCTATTGATTCAGGACATTGTTCGAGTCAGACAGTAATTTGGAACACATTTTACGAGTTATTTTCGAGTCAATATTCTTTTCTGTAGCTGCTTCCGTGTAGAAATAAATTCAATTCTTCTTAATGCCCTTGGTTATTTCAAGATTTTATTATACAGTATATCTTCATTTTCTTTACTCTCCCGTTTTATTAAAATGTATTTAATTGTGTATATGTACATAATATTATCTTCTGTCTTGTAATATCATGAAGCGAAACCTATTGTTAGGGCAACCCAAAATACTGTGAATATTAACTTACTGTATCCTTCTAAAATTCAAATGATCCCCATTAACTCTAAAAAATTATACTCTTATCTCTTACAATAACCCATTTGGAGTTTTTCTTTCCTTAAATACTGGCGCCTAATATTATGGTCCCTTTAATTATATTGTCCTTATAACAATGTTTTTAATTATCATACTTTTATTTATGCTGCCTTTTCCATTATTCAATTAATAGTCATACAATGCTCTACTCATACCTCTGGTCTGCTCATCCATCCACTTTCTATTCAGTCTACATAAGAAACCTTCATTTGGTTCTCTCTATTATCTCACATGTACGTATCTCCTTACATGTTGATCTTATTCCTAGAAAATCAATTAAACCTAGTTTCAAAGCATTTGGGTACATAAAACTCTAACCCTTTCCTTTTACTTTTTACTTTCTTCTTACTTTTTTTCTTCCTCCTGACCTAATCTTACTGCACCTAAACTTTTTGCAATTAACTTTCTGTGCGCTTTAAAAGGATTCAGATTTTTACTGTGAAATTTTATTTCTGAAACTTCCCGGTCTCAGCATAGCGCTTGATTAATATATGCATCAACCATAATAAGCTTATTAGCTGCTTATCAACAACCTTCTAACCTTTTCCCCTTCTTATCTATATCTCTGCCACCTAAATCATCATTTCTTATTCATTTTTCTCTTTCTCCCATTTAGCCGTAGTTTTTAGATGCTTTTTCTTTTAAACATATTAAATTAATCTAAGGTGACTATAACTACTAGCTTGGCTAGTAAATATGGAAAATAAGGCAATTTCCTCCTTTTCAGACTATCTTATTGTATTTTGCTTCTTGTAATCTAAGAATAAAGGGAAAAGCGGATAAAATGAATATTACCTCCAGTATTACCAGTGGTAAGACTTTTTCTCTAATTCTAATGAAGGTTAGTTCACTTTACAATAATTTGTACATTCAGAGTATAAGTTATGATAATAATACTAGAAATGAAATATAATAAAGATGATATTAATAATGACAATATAATAATAATAATATTATAATGATAGAGATAAAACAAGAAGTCACCTTGTAACTCAAACTAATAGGAAATATCTCCTTTTAGTCAGTCATGTTGTTTATAATTTGTTTATTTTTTTTTATAGAAAATAAAAGAGAAATGCATTGATCTATTGTCGAAACTAGTCCCCAAAAATTTTTTTCAACCACTAAAGAGTTTTGTTTAAGAAAAAAATGTGGTTGACAGATGCATTTTGCAGCATGAAATATTCAAGTTTAAGTAGTTTCATGTGAGAGCAGTTAGTCCAAAACCACCTGCATCTCCATAAGATACAAATTTTTAATATTACAAAAACTTGAAGCACTCTTGCTGATAATAATTTTTTTTTTAATTGAATGGATTTTTACATTCCTAAATGATATTGTTACTAGATACACTGTTAAATATTTTCATTAAAAAAAAGAAAAAAAAACGGTAAATGCCTGGAAACATTTATTCCAAGATTTTTACCGGATATATTAACATAAAGGAGTGATATTACGGTCAACAACCCGTAAAAGATAATGACAAAGTAAGGTAAAATTACGATCGTTTGTAGTTTACTGAAATACGACTGAGAGCAGTAAAATTTTTACGGAGAATTTCCGATTAAAATTACGGTTTTTTCTAACAGTGTAGGAAATAGAATAACTGAGAGTAGATCTTTGAGTGACCAAATATTCCGTTTCTTAGTACACCAAATTATAACAATAAGACGGTACTAAACATTTGATAAACTTTGAAATTCTATTTTGTAATTATCCACTTATTAGGAAATATACTGTATTCGGGTCATGGATGTCATCGAAAACATCAAATTTCTGTTTGACAAAAAAAGTTATATATATATATATATATATATATATATATATATATATATATATATATATATATATATATATATGTATATGTATATATATACACATGTATATATATAAATATATATATATATATATATATATATATATATATATATATATATACATATATATATATATATATATATATATATATATATATATATATATATATATATATATATATACATGTATACATACATATATATATATATATATATATATATATATATATATATATATATATATATATATATTTATATATACATATATATGTATATATATAGTATATATATATACTGTATATACATATATATATGTATATATATATATATATATATATATATATATATATATATATATATATATATACATGAAATTCATAATGATTATTTTCTTATTAAACATGTATATTTTCTATAAAAGAAATATTTATTAAGAGTAGAATTTTACTTGTTAAAACTATTACCCAATAACAGCCAGTGATGAAAGACAGCATATGTTTATACGGAAGCATTTTGAAATATAATAATTATAAATCAACTGAGTGCATTTATTATAGAACACTCTCCCTTATATACAAAAGCTCAAGGCAACAAGAAATTTCATTTTCAAAATTGACTCCGTTACTGGTGATAAAAACAGACATGTTTATTCAGGTTCTTTTTAGTGCGAGGGAAGAGCGAAATTACAAGCATAATATATACACAAAATGAACTATTTACGATCGTGTGACACATGCTTGGTACAATCAGATCTTGT
Organism: Palaemon carinicauda; assembly: GCF_036898095.1. Classification (NCBI taxonomy): domain Eukaryota; kingdom Metazoa; phylum Arthropoda; class Malacostraca; order Decapoda; family Palaemonidae; genus Palaemon; species Palaemon carinicauda. The sequence goes on from NC_090730.1 coordinate 25,165,696, forward strand.
GAAATTCTACCCACAATACCAGAATAACATTCACTCTGAAATTCCTGAATCACGGAAGCCTAGTGGCATAGTGGAAGACATGTAACTTGTAGATCCAGAGTTGTAACCACGCCCACACAATGAAAACAGTGATTAGCATTCAAAGCCTTCCTGCTTCTAACTTGAAGGACCAAGCAATGGCCTGTCCCTTGTCTCGGCTACTTATGGCTGAACTTGGTTTTACTTGATATTGTTACTGTTACTTTTCAGATTGTGTTCACAAGTTACAAATCGTGTAATTTTTTTTTCATAAAACAATCTAACAAAACAACCAAACGAGAAGAAAATGTGATAAGTAAAGATATGGTTATATTCTAATTTAAACTAATAACAATTCTAAGAAAAACCACTATAGGAAAGTTTAGAAACCCTGTCGAAACACCTTCCAGATATATTATATATTATATGTTCTATCTCCAACATAATATTTAAATAATACGATAGATTTTACGCGAATACATATTTCATAATTCTGGAAACTTCAAAAAAGCAACAGAGATAATTGATAAGCTTTATGATTATTTTTATTTAATCTGTTTCTTGATCGGAAAAAAATAATAAGGAAAAACACCACATTTAGAACACCAGTTAAATTCTATACTTGTTCATATGTGCAATGGAATCTTCATATAGCAAGTATTTTATATAGAAGAGTAATTGTCAATATCGGGGAAAGATGACTCGTGAAAATGATTTGAAATCAGTGCGTGAATAAACCGATACGAAATAAGGAACAAGTTAACATGACGACCCTTAACATAAATTGGCTCTCTTTAAACGGAGTTATTTATTCAAGAAGGGTTGGAAGTGTTGCCAAACATTCAATACCAGAGGAAGTGTTTTTTCTCTTGTAATATGTTATATACGTCAATCTGTTTGCGTCCCTCGCCAGGTAGATAATTGTTTATTTCTAGCAAACGGTGAAACAGTGATAATGGTTATTTATGATTTACCTCTGAAGTGTTTCTTGACTTAAAGTCTTCAAATTTTTTCTTTGTTTGCTAATCTTAATATGTTTCCTATTCTCTCTCTCTCTCTCTCTCTCTCTCTCTCTCTCTCTCTCTCTCTCTCTCTCTCTCTCTCTTGTATCACTAATTTCATGAACTGATCGTTAAGGTCGCTGTTCTTATATGCCAATCCAGTGAATCTTAGATATATACATGTGTGCTTTTTATATTTGTACTAATTTTTCGCATTAGCTTCTGCATGATGAACTTTGACCTACTTAATGATTCATAAATAAAATCATTTATAAAACTACTGATTATCATGTGTGTATAGAGTGCTAATGAAAGTACATGAATTTATGAAGTGACAAATTATCAGTGAAAAAAGTGTGAACTTCCATAAGTGTAATTGCTGTTTCCCCATACCTTATTTTCTTCCTCGCTTGTAAGTGTGACTTTAGAATTATTATTATTATTATTATTATTATTATTATTATTATTAAGCTACAACCCTAGTTGGATAAGAAAAATGCTATAAGCCAAGGGTCTCCAACACGGAAAATACCCCAGTGAGGAAAGGAAACAAAGGAAAATAAACTATTTTAAGAAGAGTGACATTAAAATAAATAATAAAACAACTGCATTATATTCCTTGAAAAATTCTAAATAAATCTGCTGATGAATATTCAAAGAAGGCAGTTTCACATATTGTCTTATAACCTTTAACTTTTCCTGTTTCCCAGAAGAGTTGGGAGACGGCAGCGGTTTTCATATTCATCATTTAGGTGTTGAATAAATGATGACGCTTAATGGCCAGTTTCGGGCCGTTGTTATTAATTTCTCTCTCTCTCTCTCTCTCTCTCTCTCTCTCTCTCTCTCTCTCTCTCTCTCTCTCTCTCTCTCTCTCTCTCTCTCTTATAGTATGTAACAGTAGTGTTGTCCAAAAGCAGAAAGTTACAAGCTACAATTATCAAAAATAAGACTCTTCAATAGAACACACACACATACATACATACTTACACACACACACATGTACAATATATAAATATATATATATATATATATATATATATATATATATATATATATATATATATATATATATATATATATATATATATATATATATATATATATATATATATATATATATATATATATATATATATATATATATATATATATATATAAATTATCATCGTCATCATCAGGCGTTTCTATTCCATTGCAGGACATGTCTTTCCACACGCAATGGTTACGGTCTTTCTACGCCAGTCTATACCCGCAAATTCTCTTAGCTCGTCAATCCATCGTCTAGTATTCCTTTAACCCGCTGCGTTTGCGGTTTCTAGGGACCCATTCTGTTATATATATGAATACACACACATATATATATACATATATATATATTTATATACATATTTATATATAAATATATATATATATATATATATATATATATATATATATATATATATATATATATGTATATATATATATATATATATATATATATATATATATATATATATATATATATATATATACATATATATATATATATATATATATATATATAATACAGTATATATATATATATATATATATATATATATATATATATATATATATATATATATATATATATATATATATATATAGAGAGAGAGAGAGAGAGAGAGAGAGAGAGAGAGAGAGAGAGAGAGAGAGAGAGAGAGAGAGAGAGAGAGAGAGAGGCCTACTGATACAATATTTGCCCTGTGAAATATTCTTCAAAGTTTAATCCTCGTATACTAAAAGCCAATCTGAGGAGATTTTGATGTATGACCCCCAAGTTACAATTGCCTTTCAAGATCTATAGACGAAAAAGTCACGCTCCTTCTAGACGCTCTTCTCGCCCATTGTATCCTCAGGTGGCGCACGGAATAATGGTAATAAATCCAATCACTAGTTTCCTATTCACAATTATATACTGTATATTGTATAACTTTTCGCTTTAGTACTTACATAGAGATATCAAAGAGCCATGGAGTCATCCCTTATTCATGTCTCAGTATAATGTTTTATAACAGACCGGTTTCTATTCCGCGTACAATCTTTAACATAAGGTTTACTTTCTACAACAAAGATTTTCTGATACTCAATTCCTATTCAGCTGTTCCATGCTATAGATCCACATCACATTAACGTTTCTCTTCATAATTTCTATCATGGTTATTCCATCGATATATTTTTACCTATAAATATCTCACATAATGATTTTATATCAAGCATTTGATCAGAAAACCTTTTTTTTTTTTTTTTTTCAGAGTAAATCTTCGCAGTTCTTCTATGTTAATTATTAGTCTTCTGTCCTAATCTCTCAATAATAGCTTTATTATATCCCTACAAGTTCAGTAGCTCTTATCCGTTTCTTGATATATTTACCTTTTAAAAAACCACAATCATCATTCTTAACCATTCTTTCAGAAACTTTTCCTCGTGCAGACCTCCCTTACATTAGTGTATTAGTCATGCGTTTGCAAACCTCCAATAAACCAACAATGCCCGTTTCATTCTGTTCTTTCTCTTCCATAATGCATAATCAACAAACTTCTAAGATACCTGTTCTATTGATTCAGGACATTACTCTAGTTAGACTAATTTCTAATTTACAACATATATCACCTGAGTTATTTTTTAATCAATCCTCTTTTCTGTAGCTACTTCCTTGCAGAAAAAAAAAATTCTTCCTAATGTGCTGGCTTACCCTCTTAATTTTTTTTTTTTTTATAATACCTCGTCATTTTCTTTGTTCTCTCTTTTTACTGAATTGTCCTTACTTCTGGATGTGTACACAATATTACTTACAGTATTACAATATTATCAAGCGAAACCTTTTGTTAAGGCAACCAAAATAATTGTGAATATTGAATTATTTTATCTTCCTGAAACTCAAATGATACATTTTAATTCTAAGGAACCTTCATTATACTGTTATTTCTCACACTAATTCATTTTGAGCTCCTCTATCCTCAGATCCTGATACCTACATATTATGGTCACTTCTCATCCCTATCGCTATGTTTTTAATGATTCAACTTTCATTTATGCTGCCTTTTCTATTAATCAGTTAATGATTATATCATTCTATAATATTACCTTTAATCTGCTCATCCATTCACTTTCTCTTCAATCTATATAAGAAACATACATTTGGTTCTCTTTATTTTCTCACATGTGCGTGTCTCCTCGTTTGTTGATCTCACTCCTAGAAAACCAATTAAACCTAGTTTCAAAGCATTTGGGAACAAAACTCTAACCCTTTCCTTTTACTTTTTAATTTCTCCTTACTTTTTCTTTTCTTCCTGACCTAATCTTACTGCACCTAAACTTTTTGCAATTAACTTTCTGTGTGCTTTAAAGGGAATCAGATTTTTACGTGAAATTTTATTTCTGAAATTTCCACGTTTCAGCAAAATGCTTGGTTAATATATAAATCAACCATAATAAGCTTATTAGCAGCTTATCAACAACCTGCTAACCTTTTCCCCTTCCCATCTATATATATATGCCACCTAACTCATCGTTTCTTATTCCTTTTTCACTATAACTACTAGCTTGACTAGAAAAATAAAAAAAGGCACTTTCCTCCTTTTCAGAATATGTTATTATTGCATTTTTCTATTTGTAATCTAGGAATAAAGTGAAAAACTGATAAAATAAATATTACCTCCCGCATTGATAGTGGTAAGGATTTTTTTCTAATTCTAAAGCGGGTCAGTTCACTTATTAGTTCACTTTACAATAATTTGTACATTCAAAATATAGATTATGATAATAATAATAGAAATAAAATATAATAAAGATAATAATAATAATAATAATAATAATAATAATAATAATAATAATAATAATAATAATAATAATAGAGATAAAATAAGAAGTCGCCTTATAATTCAAAGTAGTAAAACATATCTCCTTTAGTCAGGCATGTTGTTTATAATTTTTTTTCAGGGAATAAAAGAGAAAATATATCAATCTGTTGACCAAACAAGTTCATTTATTCTCATCTTATAGGTAGAGTTTTTTTTTTTTATTTTTTTTTTTTAAATATGGTTGACAGATGCATTTGGAAGCATGAAATATTCAAGTTTAAGTAGTTTCCTGTGAGAGCAGATAGTCCAAAATCACCTGAATCTCCACAAGAAACGAATATTTTTCATATTATAAAAACTTAAAGAACTCTTGATGATCATTCTTTTTTTTTTCAAGATTTAATGGATTTCTACATTCGTATATGATTTTATTACAAGATACACTGTTAAAAAATTCATTAAATTAACAGTAAATGCCTGGTAACATTTATTCTAGAATTTCCAACGTTTTAAGAATGGATATATTAACTTAAAGGAGTGATATTACGGTCACCAACCCGTAATAGATAATAACAAAGTAAGGTAAAATTACGTTCATTTGTAGTTTACTGAAATACGACTGTGAACAGTATAATTTATACGGAGAATTTCCGATTAAAATTACGGTTTTTTCTAATAGTGTAGGAAATTAAAATAACCAAGAATAGAACTATGAGTGACCAAATATTCCGTTTCTTAATAAGTCAAATTGTAACAATAAAACGGTGCTAATCATTTCATAAACTTTGAAATTCCATTTTATATTTATCCACTTATTGGGATATATACTGTATTTGGGTCATGGATGTCATCAAAAACATCAAATTTCTGCTTGGCAAATGAAGTTATATATATATATATATATATATATATATATATATATATATATATATATATATATATATATATATATATATATATATATATATATATATATATATATATATATATATACAGTATGTATATATATATATATATATATATATATATATATATATATATATATATATACATATGTGTATATATACATATATATACATATACATATATACATACATATACCAAAGGCACTTCCCCCAATTTTGAGGGGTAGCCGACATCAACAATGAAACAAAACAAAAGGGGACCTCTACTCTCTACGTTCCTCCAGCCTAACAAGGGACTCAGCCGAGTTCAGCTGGTACTGCTAGGGTGCCACAGCCCAACCTCCCACATTATCCACCACAGATGAAGCTTCATAATGCTGAATCTCCTACTGCTGCTATCTCCGCGGTCATCTAAGGCACCGGAGGAAGTAGCAGGGCCTACCGGAACTGCGTCACAATCGCTCGCCATTCATTCCTATTTGTAGTACGCTCTCTTGCCTCTCTCACATCTATCCTCCTATCACCCAGAGCTTTCTTCACACCATCCATCCACCCAAACCTGGGCCTTCCTCTTGTACTTCTCCCATCAACTCTTGCATTCATCACCTTCTTTAGCAAGCAGCCATTTTCCATTCTCTCAACATGGCCAAACCACCTCAACACATTCATATCCACTCTAGCCGCTAACTCATTTCTTACACCCGTTCTCACCCTCACCACTTCGTTCCTGACCCTATCTACTCGAAATACACCAGCCATACTCCTTAGACACTTCATCTCAAACACATTCAATTTCTGTCTCTCCATCACTTTCATTCCCCACAACTCCGATTCATACATCTCAGTTGGTACAATCACTTTCTCATATAGAACTTTATTTACGTTCATGGCCAACCCTCTATTTTTTACTACTCCCTTAACTACCCCCAACACTTTGCAACCTTCATTCACTCTCTGACGTACATCTGCTTCCACTCCACCATTTGCTGCAACAACAGACCCCAAGTACTTAAACTGATCCACCTCCTCAAGTAACTCTCCATTCAACATGACATTCAACCTTGCACAACCTTCCCTTCTCGTACATCTCATAACCTTACTCACCCACATTAACTCTCAACTTCCTTCTCTCACACACCCTTCCAAATTCTGTCACTAGTCGGTCAAGCTTCTCTTCTGTGTCTGCTACCAGTACAGTATCATCTGCAAAACCACATATACATATATACACATATATAAATATATATATATATATATATATATATATATATATATATATATATATATATATATATATATATATATATATATATATATATATATATATATATACACATATATATATATATATATATATATACATATATATATATATATATATATATATATATATATATATATATATATATATATATATATATATATATATATATATATATATATATATATATATATATATATATATATATATATATATATATATATATATATATATATATATATATATATATATATATAATATATATATATATATATTATTAATATCCATAATTCTTAATGATTATTTTCTTATTAATGATCCATATTTTCTATTTTTTTTATTACGAATAAAATTTTATATGTTAGAACTATTACACAATAACAGCCAGCATTTTAAAATATAATAATCACCAGTATTCCTCTGTTTAAGGTAATTCAAGGATAATACTTAGTATTAGATCTTGTTGTGAAATTCTACGCACAATACCAGATTAACATTCACTCTGAAATGCCTAAATCACGGAAGCCTAGTGGTATCGTGGAAGACATGTAACTTGTAGATCCAGAGTTGTAACCACGCTCACACAATGAAAACAGTGATTAGCATCCAAAGCCTTCCTGCTTTTAACTTGAAGGACCAAGCAATGGCCTGTCCCTTGTCTCGGCTACTTAGGGCTGAACTTGATTTTACTTGATGCTGTTACTGTTACTCTTTACATTCTGTTCACAAGTTACAAATCATGAAATGTTTGTCCCAAAGCAATCTAACAAAACAACCACAACAAAAAGAAAATAGGATGAGTAAAGCTATGGTTATATTTTGATTTAAAGTTATAACAATTCTCAGAAAAACGACTATAGGAAATTTTAGAAACCAGGTGGAAACGCCTTTCAGATATATTATATATTATATGTACTATTTACAACATAATATTTAAATGATACGATAGATTTTACGCGAATACATATTTCAAAATTCTGGGAACATCAAAAGAGAAACTGAGATAATTGATAAGCTTTATGATTATCCTTATTTAATCTGTTTCTTGATCGAAAAAAAAAAAATAAGGAAAAACACCACATATAGAACACCAGTTAAATACTATATATTTTCATATCTGCAATGGATTCTTCATATAGCAAATATTTTATATAGAAGAGTAACTGTCAATATCGGGGAAAGATGACTCGTGAAAATGATTTGAAATCAGTGCGGGTATAAACTGATATGAAATAAGAAACAAGTTAACATGACGACCCTTAACATAAATTGGCTCTCTTTAAACAGAGTTATTTATTCAAGAAGGGTTGGAAGTGTTGCCAAACATTCAATACCAGAGGAAGTGATTTTTTCTCTTTTAATATGTTATATACGTCAATCTGTTTGCGTCCCTCGCCAGGTAGATAATTGTTTATTTCTAGCAAACGGTGAAACAGTGATACTTGTTATTTATGATTTACCTGTGAAGTGTTTCTTGACTTAAAGTCCTTAAATCTTTTCTTTGTTTACTAATCTTAATCTCTCTCTCTCTCTCTCTCTCTCTCTCTCTCTCTCTCTCTCTCTCTCTCTCTCTCTCTCTAATTTCACGAACTGTTCTTTTAGGTCGCTGTTCTTATATGGCAATCCAGTGAATCTTAAATGTACATGTGTGGTTTTATATATGTATTAATTTTTCTCATGAGTTCATGCATGATGAACTTTGACCTACTTAGTAATTCATATATAGTGTTAATAAAAGTACATAAATGTGTGTAGTGTTAAATTACCAGTGAAAAAAGTGTGAACTTCCACAGGTATAAGTGTTGTTTCTTATACCTTATTTTCTTTGCTTTCTTCCTCAATTGGAAGTGTGACTTTAGAATTAACTGTATTATTATTATTATTATTATTATTATTATTATTATTATTATTATTATTATTATCATTACTTTTCTATTTATTATTATTATTATTATTATTATTATTATTATTATCAAGCTACAACCCTAGTTGGAAAAACAAAATGCTATAAGCCAAGGGGCTCCAACAGGGAAAATAGCCCAGCGAGGAAAGGAAACAAATGAAAATACACTATTTTAAGAAGAGTGACATTAAAATAAATAATAAAACAACGGTATTATATTACCTGAAAAACTCTAAATAAATCTGCTGATGAATATTCAAAGAAGGCAGTTTCACATATTGTCTTATAACCTTTAACTTTTCCTGTCTCCCAGAAGAGTTGGGAGACGGCCGCGGTTTTCGTATTCATCATTTAGGTGTTGAATAAATGATGACGCTTAATGGCCAGTTTAGGGCCGTTGTTATCCATTTCTCTCTCTCTCTCTCTCTCTCTCTCTCTCTCTCTCTCTCTCTCTCTCTCTCTCTCTCTCTCTCAGTAATGGTGTCTAAATGCATAAAATTCAAGTTACAATTATCAAAACTGAAACTTTACAATTGAACACAATCACACACATACATACACATATGCACACACACATATATATATATATATATATATATATATATATATATATATATATATATATATATATATATATATATATATATATATATATATATATATATATATATATATATATATATATATATATATATATATATATATATATATATATATATATATATATATAAGACATCGTCATTTTCAGCCGTTCCTAGTCCATTGCAGGACAAATTCATCAGACATGTCTTTCCACACGTGTCTGTTTCTTAGCTCATCAATTCATCGCCTACTCTTTCTTTCCTCCACTGCGTTTGCAATTTCCAGGGACCCATTCTGTTATATATATGAATACATATACATATATACATAAATATATATATATATATATATATATATATATATATATATATATATATATATATATATATATATATATATATATATATGTATATATATGTACTGTATATACACACACACATATATAAATATATATATATATATATATATATATATATATATATATATATATATATATATATATATATATATATATATATATATATATATATATATATATATATATATATATATACACGAGGGAAAGAGAGAGTTACAATAAGTTACAAGGATTTTGGATGTCTCAAAGGACTTTTAGTCTATCCGCGGAGACTCCATTTGCTCTTTGGTAGAGCGATTTAGTTTAAGGATTTAGAGAGTTCTTATGATCTTGTGTAACTTATTCTTAAATTCGTTTACCCTGTTTCTGTTTACTACATCCGCTGGAAGTCTATTCCAAGTATTTGCTATTTTGTATATAAAGAAATTGCTTCATTGAGTGGTGTTGTAGCTTTTCAATTCCAGTTTGTATCCGTTACCTCTGAACTGATTTGTGCTAAGCATGAATAGATTGGTGTAAACTACATTTATTATTCCTTTAAGAAATTAGAATGCCTCTATTAACTGTCCCCTTAGTCGTCGAGTTGGTAGATCAAATAAATTCAAACGTTCCATTTTCCGTCTATATCCAAATCGCTTCAGTGTTGGAACTACAGTAGTCTGGTGACCGTAGCTTATACTGCTTCCAGGCTATCTATATCGTTCTGAATACTTGGAGCTCAGAATTGGACTCCGTATTCTAGATGGAGAGAGAGAGAGAGAGAGAGAGAGAGAGAGAGAGAGAGAGAGAGAGAGAGAGAGAGAGAGAGAGAGAGAGAGAGAGAGATCAATATGAGGAGATTTTTAAATATAGCCACAGAGTTGCAATTGCCTTTTAAGATCTATTGACGAAAGAACGAAGGAGTGACGTTCCTTCTAGAGACTTTTCTTCTCCCAATGTATCCTCAGGTGGCGAACGGCATAATGGTAACAGATAAGCAAATACGAAAGGGTAAAACACAGGCTAAAATTTATAACTTCAGGTAACATTGATATCAATTACCGCGATTATAAATTAATAATTCACGGAGATATATCAAGAAAGAAAAACATTTTAACGAGGGTGATGATAAAAATAGAGTAAGAGGGAGAAGTTTTGCTGCATTATTGGATCCTTTTTAACTTGTTATAAATTGTTTCACAATTATAATAATGATGATGTGGATGATTATGAGGGAATTAAAGTAAAGGAAGATTTTTTGAGTGACAACAACATTTAAGAAAAGAGGTATATGTTAAGAGTATGATCTCATGTTTACTGTAATTATTAATATGTTACAAGTATGATTTCGTTAAAGGGAAAATCAATAAAGTCACAGGTTGTTTGATTATCTTACAATTATTAGTAATACTTACCACCGTCATAGATAGAAACTCAACAATATAGTACATTAGTATCAACTTTACAATAATTATACACAACATATTAACAAGCGAAAAAATATCCTAATATTTTCTACAAAAACACACATGAAATCTTTATTTCTATCAGAAAAATTGGATTTGAAGCGCTTCCATGGTGGCCATCTTGAAAAAAGGTTATTTTCAAGTAGTCCACGGCAGATTTTGGTATTATTATTTTTTTTTTTTTTCGTAACCCTTCCTAAAAAACAATTGGAATACACTAGAAAAGTTTAGATTAGATTTTATTTGGTGACTTTTGATAAGACTGGATCTATAACGCTTAAAACGCTCCCAAAAGACTAAAATTACTGCCAGGTCATTGCTAAGAGAGCACAAACAACATTTAAAACGCTTCCATGAAACTCCATTTAGAATGGACATGCGTTTACTGGACTTAGAGAGTAGGTACAGCATTTACTTTGCTTCTCAGCTTATAGTGTAATTTCCTAACCAATTATTATTATTATTATTATTATTATTATTATTATTATTATTATTATTATTATTATTATTATTATTATTATTATTACTTTCGATATTCTTATTATAATTCTTTATCATTGTTCATTTCGAAAACTACAGAGAAAAATAATCACTTTTTTTAAAGTTAAGGAAAAATAAGAAGTGTTTATGTAACAGGGCAATTCGACCAATGCATAAAGACTTAATATATAATACAAAGGCATAATACATCTTCATCATCACTCGCTGAGAATATTCCTAAAAGGACTTCAGCTTGGTTCTACAAGAAAAAAAAAAGAAAAAAAAAGAAAGTAAGGAAAAAAAACAAACGGTAGTATACGTAAAAGAAGAACAAGACACGAAAATAAGATAAAACCTTATAGGAAAAGAAAATAAACTGTCAGCCAACTGAGACGTGACCTAAAAGACTTAGAAGATTAGGTTACGGTGAATATTGCATTCAAGCAGAATATTGCCTCAACATCAGCACTGGTGTAAGGGAAATTGTCAATATTTTCCATTAAGGTGAGCAAATCTACTATGAAATATATAACAATTATTGATTTTTGATAAAAAAAAAAAAAACATTTTAAAAAATTTGAAGGTTCACCTTTATATAACAATCACTGATTGCTGATTAAAAAAAAAAAAAAAAAAAAAAAAAAAAAAAAAAAAAAAAAAAAAACGTTAAAGGCAATTTTGGAGGTTCACCTTTATATAACAATCACTAATTGCTGATAAAAAAGTAAAGGCAATTTTGGAGGATCACCTTTACATAACAATCATCAGTTGCTGATAAAAAAAATGAGGGCAATTTTGGAGGTTCACCTTTACATAACAATCACTAATTTCTGATAAAAAAAAATTAGAGACAATTTTAGAGATTCAAATTTTCAATATTACCTAATTATGATTTAGTAAGTTTTTTTCTCAAGATAGGATATATCAGAAGCTATTATGAATGCTCATATTGAACTATCATAAGCAACAGGAGAATGAAATGGAATTTATCGAAATTTTCTTCAAAGAATGTCATTAACGATTGTTTGATATTGCTCTAATTAATCACGGAAAGTTTTATATAGTATTATGAAGAGCACCTAAATAAATTGTTTCAATATTCAATTTCTTTTTCATATTAGTATCAAAGCTAAATTTTCAATCTTTTTTTTTTATATAAAAATGTGAGATACTTTGGATATGACAGAGCAATGAGAAGATTCTTCAAAGAATTTAAACGTATCAGAATTGTCCTCTCCTTAGCAAAGCATGTCACTTTGGTCCTATTAACATACTGGAGATAAATCTTCTGAAGTTTATAATATGATTAGAAGAGAATTGATTAAATTAGATATATGCTCTCTACTTCTGGTAGGAAAAGAAATGGAAAGAGATGCATAAAATAGAATAGTAATTTGGTGAATATATTAACCCAGTTGAGTAAATGCGGTTAATTCTTTAAACAAGAATATGGATAAGGGTTTTGGTGGCCGATGTGGTAACGTCCTTGACTGGTGATCACCAGACTGAGGTTCGAGTCCCGCTTAACCTCGTTAGTTCTTTTGGTCTGTGCAACCTCTCTATCCTTTTGAGCTAAGGATGGGGGTTTTGGAGAAGCCTTTAGGTCTATCTGCTGAGTCATCAGCAGTCATTGCCTGGCCCTCCCTGGTCCTAGCTTGGGTGGAGAGGGGCCTAGGGTGCTGATCATATGTACAGTATATGTGGTCAGTCTCTAGGGCGATGTCCTGTTTGATAGGGTAATGTCACTGTCCCCTGTCTCTGCCGTTCATGAGCGGCTTTAAACCTTGAACCTTTAAACAAATATGGCTAGTTTTAGAATACAAATTTTGATATTCAAATGTCAGCTGGCTTTCTCTTTTACTTGGGGTTTAATCCAAGACCGTAAACTAGTACTCATGAATCAAGATTTGATATGGAAAAGCAATATAATAAAACGCCATATCAAATGTTTCCGAATAAAATAAATATGAATATAAAGATAATGTATCTTTTATGCTGCACTAATCCACTAACAATATATGATTCCCAAACATTGCCGCTAACCAAGTATTGCCTTTATAAAGTATCAAACCATGACTTCATATAACTATCACCAAGGAAAAGAGTATTGTAGAAAAGTGTTGGAAATTTTTGTAATTTGAGAAGGGTTGATTCTCTTAAGGGTATCAGCAAGATTATTCATAATAAAACTGTAAAGAAAATACACATACGAGTATTTTATAACTCATGCGATTTACATCTATTGCTTTCTCTTTCTTCCAGAATGAACATCATAACATCATATTTTCAAAAGTTAAAGTAGATTATTATAGTGTGCTATAACAACTACAGCCTTTACATTTTATGAATACATGATCTATCTAATAGGAAAGAGTTCACTAGTCTAACCCGAAGGGTATTTAGACTATTGATCTTTTCTAGTCCTTTTATTTTATTATTTTTTAACGCACATTAATATAATTCAAAACAGAAATTCTAAATGGTTTTCTGAGCTGGGGTGAAATTCAGATGGCCAAAACATGATAATCCTCGGTTTGAAAGCTGAATTTTTTTTTTCGGT
>NC_090730.1:25187532-25200032 GCF_036898095.1 Palaemon carinicauda
AGTTTAGAAACCATGTCGAAACACCTTCCAGATATATTATATATTATATGTTCTATTTCAAACATAATATTTAAATGATGCGATAGATTTTACGCGAATACATATTTCATAATTCTGGAACTTCAAAAAAGCAACTGAGATAACTGATAAGCTTTATGATTATCCTTATTTAATGTTTCTTGATCGAAAAAAATGATCAGAAAAAAGACCACAAATAGAATGCCAGTTAAATTCTATACTTGTTCATATGTGCAATGGAATCTTCATATACCAAGTATTTTATATAGAAGAGTAATTGTCAATATCGGGGAAAGATGACTCGTGAAAATGATTTGAAATCAGTGCGTGAATAAACCGATGCGAAATAAGGAACAAGTTAACATGACGACCCTTGACATAAATTGGCTCTCTTTAAACGGAGTTATTTATTCAAGAAGGGTTGGAAGTGTTGTCAAACATTCAATACCAGAGGAAGTGTTTTTTTCTGTTGCAATATGTTATATACGTCAATCTGTTTGCGTCGCTCGCCAGGTAGATAATTGTTTATTTCTAGCAAACGGTGAAATAGTGATAATGGTTATTTATGATTTACCTGTGAAGTGTTTCTTGACTTAAAGTCCTTAAATTTTTTCTTTGTTTGCTAATCTTAATATCTCTCTCTCTCTCTCTCTCTCTCTCTCTCTCTCTCTCTCTCTCTCTCTCTCTCTCTCTCTCTCTCTCTCTCTCTCTCTCTCACTAATTTCATGAACTGATCGTTAAGGGTCGCTGTTCTTATATGCCACTTCAGTGTATCTTAGATATATACATATGTGCTTTTTATATTTGTGCTAATTTTTCGCATTAGCTTCTGCATGATGAACTTTGACCTACTTAATAATTCATATATAAACTCATTTATAAAACTACTGATTATCATGTGTGCATAGAGTGCTAATGAAAGTACATGAATGTATGAAGTGACAAATTATCAGTGAAAAAAGTGTGAGCTTCCATAAGTATAATTGATTTTTCCCAATGCCTTATTTTCTTCCTCGCTTGGAAGTGTGACTTTAGAATTAACTATTATCATTATTATTATTATTATTATTATTATTATTATTATTATTATTATTATTATTATTATTATTATTATTATTATTATTATCATTATTATTATTATTATTATTTTTATTGGTATTAAGCTACAACCCTAGTTAGAAAAGCAAAATGCTATAAGCCAAGGGGCTCCAACACGGAAAATACCCCAGTGAGGAGAAGAAACAAAGGAAAATTAACTATTTTAAGAAGAGTGACATTAAAATCAATCATAAAACTACTGCATTATATTACCTGAAAAATTCTAAATAAATCTGCTGATGAATATTCAAAGAAGGCAGTTTCACATATTGTCTTATAACCTTTAACTTTTCCTGTCTCCCAGAAGAGTTGGGAGACGACAGCGATTTTCATATTCATCCTTTAGGTGTTGAATAAATGATGAATCTTAATGGACAGTTTAGGGCCGTCGTTATCCCCCCCCCCTCTCTCTCTCTCTCTCTCTCTCTCTCTCTCTCTCTCTCTCTCTCTCTCTCTCTCTCTCTCTCTCTCTCTCTCTCTCAATAATGTTGTCCAAATGCATAAAATTCAAATTACAATTATCAAAACTAAAACCTTATAATTGAACACACTCACACACATACAGACACATGCACACACACACAATCTATCTGTATACACACACACATATATATATATATATATATATATATATATATATATATATATATATATATATATATATATATATATATATATACATATATATACATACATATATATATATATATATATATATATATATATATATATATATATATGTATATATATATATAAATATATATAATAGACATCATCATCTTCAGCAGTTCCTAATCGATTGCAGGACAAATTCACCAGATATATCTATCCACGTGAGTCTGTTTCTTAGCTCGTCAATTCATCGTCTACTCTTTCTTTCCCCCACTGCGTTTGCAATTTCCAGGGGCCCATTCTGTTATATATATGAATACATACATATGTATATATATATATATATATATATATATATATATATATATATATATATATATATATATATATATATATATATATATATATATTCATATATATATGTATATGTATATATATACATATATGTACACACACACACACGCATATATATATATATATATATATATATATATATATATATATATATATATATATATATATATATATATATATATATGAGAGGAAGAGAGAGTTACAATAAGTTACAAGGATTTTGGATGTCTCAAAGGACTTTTAGTCTATCCGCGGAGACTCCATTTGCTCTTTGGTAGAGCGATTTAGTTTAAGCAGTTAGAGTGTTCTTATGATCTTGTCTAACTTTTTCTTAAATTCGTTTACCATGTTACTGTTTACTACATCTGCTGGAAGTCTATTCCAAGTATTTGCTATTTTGTATATAAAGAAATTGCTTCATTGAGTGGTGTTGTAGCTTTTCAATTCCAGTTTGTATCCGTTACCTCTGGATTGATTTGTGCTAAGCGTGAATAGATTGGTGTAAACTACATTTGTTATTCCTTTCAGAATTTTGAATGCCTCTATTAACTGTCCCCTTACTCGTCGAGTTTGTAGATCATATAAGTTCAAACATTCCATTTTCCGACTATATCCAAATTGCCTCTGTGTTGGAACTACAATAGTTTGTTGACCCTAGCTTGTACTGTTTCCAGTCTATCTATATCCTTCTGAATAATTGCAGCCCAGAATTGGACTCCATATTCTATATGGAGAGAGAGAGAGAGAGAGAGAGAGAGAGAGAGAGAGAGAGAGAGAGAGAGAGAGAGAGAGAGAGAGAGAGAGTCAATGTGATGAGATTTTTAAATATAACCACTAAGTTGCAATTGTCTTTTAAGATCTATTGACGAAAGACCGAAGGAGTCACGTTCCTTCTTGAGACTTCTTTTTTCCTCCCAATATATCAAATGGCGGCGAACGTCATAATGGTAATAGATAAGTAAATACGGAGGGGTTAAAACAGGCTAAAATTTATAACTTCAGGTAACACTGATATGAATTACCGCGAATACAAATTAATAATGAACTGAGATAGATGGAGAAAGAAAAACATTTTAACGAGGGCAATGATAAAAAATGGAGGGAGAGGGAAAAGTTCTGCTGCATTATTTAATCCTTTTTAACTTGTTATAAATTGTTTCACAATTTTAATGATGATGTGGATGATTATGTGGGATTTAAAGTAAAGGAAGATTTTCTGAGAGGCAACATTTGAGAAAAAGTGTTATATGTTAAGAGTTTGATCTCATGTTTACTGTAATTATTAATATGGTGCAGGTATAATTTTGTTAAATTGAAAATGATTAAAGTCATAGGTTGTTTAGTTATCTTACAATTATTATTAATACTTACCACCGTCGTGGATAGAAACTCAACAGTATAGTACAACAGTATTAAGTTTCCAATAATTATACACAACATATTAACAAGCGAAAAAAATTCCTAATATTTTCTCAAAAAACACACTTATGAAATCTTTATTCTTATCAGAAAAATTGGGTTTGAAGTGGTTTTTTGGTGGCCATCTTGAAAAAAAGGTAATTTTTAAGTTAACCAAGGCAGATTTTGGTAATTCTTTTTTTTTTTTTTTTTTTTTTTTGAAAGCATTCCCAAAAACCAATTGGAATATTCTATAAATGGTTTTAAATTAGGCTTTATTTTCCAGATTCTTGATGAGACTGGATCTATAACGCTTAAAACGCTCCCAGAAGACTAAAATTACTGCCAGGTCTTTGTTAGGACAGCATAAACAACATTTAAAACGCTACCATGAAACTCCATTCAGAATGGACATTCGTTTACTGGAGAGGGTAGGTACAGCATTTACTTTGCTTCTCAGCTTATAGTGTGATTTCCTAACCAATAACTGCCATGAAAATATTTTTTTTTTTTTTTAGCAGGAAATGCTTCCTATCCCTTTCGTACATATTATTATTATTATTATTATTATTATTATTATTATTATTATTATTATTATTATTATTATTATTATTATTACTATTATTATTATTATTATTATTATTATTATTATTATATGTTTATTACTGTCGATATTCTTATTATGATTTTTTATCATTTTTCATTTTGAACACTACAAAGAGAAAAATAGTCGCTTTCATCAAAGATGAGGACAAATAAGAAGTTTTTATTTAACAGGGCAATTCTACCAGGACATATAGAAATAATGTAAAAGACAAGTGCATAGTTAATCTCCATTGTCATTCCGCTGAGACCGGTTCTAAAAGATCGTCAAATTGGTTCTACATGTCTACAAAAAAAAAAAAAAAAAAAAAGGTAACATACTTAAAAGAAGAAGAAAAAGACAAAAAGACGATATAAAACTTTATGGAAAAGGAAGATAAGCGATACCTTAAAGTGAATATACTAATTGCCAACCAATTCAGGTGTGACTTAAAGGACTCAGATTAGGTTACCATGAATATTGCATTCAAGCAGAATATTGCCTCAACGTCAGCACTGTTGCAAGGGGAATTGTCAATATTTTCCATTAAGGTGAACAACTCTACTATGAAATATATAATAATTACTAATTGCTGATCCCAACATTTAAAGAAAATTTTGGAGGCTCACCTTTCCAATATTATTTGATTATGATTTAATAACTTTTTCTTAAGACAGAATCTGTCAGAAACTATTATAAATGCACATATTGAACTACATAAGCCTCAGAAGAATCAAAATGATATTTATAAACATTTTTTTTCTTTTTAAGGAATGTATTTTAAGATTGCTTAATAATGCTTTAAAGAATAACGGATATATTTATGTAGTATTATGTAGCGCATCTAAATAAATTGTTTCAATATTCAATTTATTTTTCATATTAGTATCAAAGCTAAAATTTTCAAGTTTGGGGGGTAAAGAAGTGAGATACTTTGGATATGACAGAGTAATGAGAAGATTCTTCAAAGAATTTAAACGTTTTAGATTTTTCCTCTCCTTAGCAAAGCATATCACTTTGGTCCCATTAACTTACTGGAGATAAAAAATCTTCTGAAGTTTATAATATGATTAGAAAAGAATTGATTGAATTAGATATATGCTCTCTACTTCTGGTAGGAAAAGAAATGGAAACAGATGCATAAATTGGAATAGTAATTTGGTGAATATAGTAACCCAACTGAGCAAATGCTGTCAATTCTTTAGACAAGAATATGAATAAGTGCTGTGTTGGCCGATGTGGAAAGGTCCTTGACTGGTGATCGCCTGACTGTGGTTCGAGTCCCACTCAAACTCGCGAGTTCCTTTGATCTCTGGGACCTCAATATCCTTGTGAGCTAAGGATGGGGGTTGGTGAGCCTATATGACTATCTGGTGAGTCATCAGCAGTCATTGCCTGGCCCTCCCAATTCCTAGCTTGGATGGAGCCGTGGCTTGGGCGCTAATCATATGAATATTTGGTCAGTCTCTAGGCCAATGTCCTGCTTGATAGGGCAATGTCACTGTCCCTTGCCTCTGTCATTCATGAGCGGCCTTTAAACCTGAAACCTTTTAACAAATGTGTATAGTATTAGAATACAAATTTTATGATATTAAAATGATAGACAAGCTTTCATATTTTACTTGAGGTTTAATCAGTTTTAAGACTATTAGCAAAGAACGTAAACTAGCATTCTTGAGTTCGTTTTGATATGGAAAAGTAATATGATAAAAACTCCTCATCAAATGTATATGAATATAAATAAACATGCATATGATGATCATGTATATTTTATGCTGTACTAATCCACTTACAATATATGATCCCCAAACATTCGGTTTGTCGCTAATGATGTTTTGGTTTTACCGGGTTTTACAAGGTGTCAAATACGACTTCATTTAGCTATCACCAAGGAGTGTTGGAAATAATATGTAATCTAATAAGGCTTGATTTTGTTAGGGGTATCAGTCAGCCTCTTCATAATGAAACTAAAGAAAATATACATACGAGTATTTTATAACTCATGCGATTTACATCTATTGCTTGTTCCTCCTTCCAGAATGAACATCATAACATTATCTTTTCAAAAGTTAAAGAAGAGTATTATAGCGTGCTATAAACATTACAGCCTTTACATATTATGAATACATGATTTATCGAATTAATAGGAATGGGTTAACTAGTCTAACCCGAAGGCTATTTTGACTATTGATTCTATCTAATCCTTGTTTTCTATTGATTTTCAACGCACATTAAGAATATAATCAAAAACAGAAATTCTAAATGGTTTTCTGAGTTAGGGTGAAATTCAGATGGCAAAACATGATAATCCTTAGTTTGAAAGCCGAGTTTTTTCCGTTTTCTGATATTCATCTCAAACTCCCACGACTTTGTAATGCTTTTCAATATCCAAAAGAATTTTAGATGTCCAGATAATAAGAGAATCTTTGGGTTTAAGTAAGATTTTGTATATCTATATTTTTTTTCTACAATAATCCAAACATATCAGATTTTGGGGGGAGGGAAGGTTTAAAAAAGCTCAACTTTGATACTCTAATCTTTCGTTAGCTGTATTAAAACAGGGAAATTTTTCTTTCAACAAGATATGAAAGCTGAGTTTCCATTACAAAATATTGAATGAAGCGCTATTCCAGAGTGATAAGATTTTGTTTTTTGACATTTGGTTGAGAAAAAAAGAGATTTGTTTTGATGATGAAATTTTATCAGATTAGAAAAATAATTGGTAATTTGTATTTACTAATATTAAAACATATAATGTATAATTAATAACGTTTTGCTCAACAAAAAGGCACAATAAGTCACCCTTATAATTAGAAATCCTAGTTTTTTCATGAACTGCATCTGATGGAAATTCTGGATTAATACGAAAGTGTAGGAATGCTAATTATTGCCCCATATTTGCAATACATAAATTCTTGAATAAAATAAAGAAAATTACATATTTAAGTTAAAAATAACTGAAACACTGGAATACTGTCTTTTTACCAGAAATAAGTGGATGTATACATAATTCTTTAATGAAGGCGTATTTTCAAATGAACTGTATTTTTTTTATATATATGTAATATTATTATTTATCTGGATATTAATCGATATGGGTACCTATATTTTCATCTCTTCATTCCCATTCATTTTCTGATATATTGTCATTTGCATCTTATGGTTCATACATTTTCACAATTTTCTCTATTTTTTGTTAATATTTTGGTAGCAAAAAAAAAAAATGACATAGTAATGCATATAATGAACCTAGATTACTCGGATTACAACATTCAAATATTTTTGTTACTGGTAAACACTAATTTTCAACGGGTTTTGTCAACAAGGTTGATATTTCCATAAAAATTAGGTAACATAAAAATGGAATGAATATAGAATTTAAATTAGTTTGTTACATTTAACGATTTTTCATCTTGATTCCAATAACAGTTGTAGTGTTGAAATTAATGTTGATAGATCATCCATCCATCTTCATTTATATGTGCGTTGTTTGCTGCGCATGCGTCTTACAGATATTTTATTTTCACCCTATTAAGATCAATATTGATAGTTTTATACGTGCACACAAACACATACAAACACACACATATATATGTATATATCAATGTGTGTATATTTATATATATATATATATATATAAATATATATATATATATATATATATATATATATATATATATATATATATATATATATATAGATATATATATATATATATATATATATATATATATATATATGCATATATTTATATATATATATATATATATATATATATATATTTATATCTATATATATATATATATATATATATATATATATATATATATATATATATATATATATATATATATAAAGATGATTGCCGTTCACCCATATTTATTGATATATACAAACACACACACTCACCAACACACACACCTATGTATTTATATATACATATATGTCTATATATACATATATATATATATATATATATATATATATATATATATATATATATATATATATATATATATATATATATATATTTATATAAAACTAGTATATACGACCTGCCAAAAGCGACGGCTATAAATTTCGATAGATATGTACATACACGCACATGCACCCCCTGTCACCAACGTTCGACTAAATATATATATATATATATATATATATATATATATATATATATATAGAGATATATATGTATATATATATATATATATATACTCTATATATATACATATATATATATATATATATATATATATATATATATATATATATATATATATATATATATATATATATCTATATATATATCTATATATACATATATATACATGTATATATATATATATATATATATATATATATATATATATATATATATATATATATATATATATATATATATATATATATATATTCAGAGAAAGACCTTGCTCATTATTATACAGGGGAGACTGTCACTGAATTTAAAATTTCGTAATAATATATATTCATTATTGGGCTACTGTTCCTTTATCAAATGATTCAATTTCTCTATATTACCTAAATCCACCAAGAAACAATTTCTTATTTTTTCTTATTCGTTCATTATTAATTATGTTTTTGTGCAAAGTACGATGGAGATAGGAGTATGGAATTTCTTGAACCCCAAAAAGAACAAATTTAGATATTCTCTTTATAACTGATAAAAGAAATTAGATTCAGATGTACTTACCATCAAATATACGAAATAATGCTATCTCTCGTGTATTGGCTGGGAAACGTTTCATTAATGAGTTTTGATGGAGAAAAGTATAATACGGTAAAGTTATTTTCACAAATGCATAAACATTTATTGATATAAGTACATAACACAAACAACACATATTTTTTTTTCTTAAATATTACTTATTTTGTATAATTTTTTTTTTTTTTTAAACGTGGGATTAATCATCCATATTCATGAGTCAGCTAATATTAAGTTAAACTATTTTAACAAGGAGATGTCTCGTGGTAAATAAAATTAGTTTTAATTAATATTTTAAAAAGTTTCCTTTAGAAATGCAGTCAACATTTCAAACCGAATAGATGAAAGAGTTATGACGTCAAATTCAGTTCTGTCATGCTGGTTATCTGAACTTTTTCTTGTAACTTTTCTTCTTACTCCCAGAAACCCTGAAGTCTTTGAGCGCAGAAACATGGAAAAATGTAGATTGATTTCTTTACTATCTAAAGATGTCAGCTAAAAGGTTTTCTTCGCTTTAGAAACGATCAAAGGTGATGAACGTTATCTCTTTTTATTGACTGGAATATATCAAAATGGATATCAGAATACGTTTCCGTAACCTTTTTATTTTAAAGAACCTTATCCATTGTAGTTACAGAATTCTCTAGATTTGGACAACGCACCAACATACGTTAAATTGAGAATAATTACAAGTATCAACAACGTAATTCTAAAAATAATTAATTAATAAAAGCCATAGAAAGGCCTAATTACTTCAAAAAAGATAAATCATGAATTAGTTAAACTTTAACAATGTATAATACAAAAATTCCCACCAAGTGGGATTATGAGGGTAAGCAAGAAAGGTAGGATAAATCATGAAAGAATTAAACTTTAATAAGACATAATACAACAATTTCTGCCAAGTTGGATTATGATAGTAAGTAAGAAAGGAATCCTCCTTTTAAAATCCCATCACTAGTTTCCTGTTCACAATAATATACTGTGTATTGTATAACTTTTCGCTTTAGTATTTACATAGAGATATCAAAGAGCCATGGAGACTTCCCATATTCATGTCTCAATATAATATTTTATAACAGACCGGTTTCTATTCCGCCTACAAACTTTAACATAAGATTTACTTTCTACAACAAAGATTTTCTGATACTAGATAACTATTCAGCTCTTCCATGCTATAGATCCACATCACATTCACGTTTCTCTTTATAATTTTTATTATGGTCATTCCATCGATGTATTTTCACCCTATAAATATCTCTCATAATGATTTTATATCAACCATTTTATCAGAAAACTTTTTTTTTTTTCCAGAGTAAATCTTCGCAGTTGTTCTATGTTAATAATTTGTCTTCTGTGCTAATTTATCAATAAAAACTTTGACATATCCCTTCAAGCTCAGTATTATTATGCCTCTATAACACTTATAATGTTCTTCTTCCATAATGCATAATCAGGAAACTTCTAAGATACCTGCTCGAGTGATTCAGGACATTACTCGAGTCGGACTAATTTTTCATCTTATTTTCGAATCAGTCTTCTTTTCTGTAGCTACTTCCTTGTGGAAATAAATATCCATTCTTCCTAATGTCCATCGTTACTTCCTTCATTTTTTTTCTATATTTTATATCTTCATTTTCTTTGTTCTCCCTTTTTATTGAATTGTCGTTACTTGTGGATGTGTACACAATATTACTCTCAGTCTTACAATATCATCAAGCGAAACCTTTTGTTGAGGCAACCCAAACCAATGTAAAGGCTAACTTATTTTATCCTCCTGAAACTCAAATGATCCATTTTAACTCTAAGGAACTTTCCTTATACTGTTATTTCTCACACTAACCCATTTGGAACCCCTCTATCCTTAAATACTGACGTCTACCTATATGGTCACTTTAATTATATTGTCCCTATAGCCCTGTTTTTAATTATTCAGTTTTCATCTATGCCGCCTTTTCCATTAATCAATTAACAATCATATAAAGCTCTAATCATACCTCTGATCTGCTCATCCATCCACTTTCTATTCAGTCTACATAAGAAACATACATTTGGTTCTCTTTATATCCTCATATGTACGTATTTCCTTGCATGTTGATCTCACTCCTAGAAAATCAATTAAACATAGTTTCAAAGCATTTGGGAACCTAAAACTCTAACCCTTTCCTTTTACTTTTACTTTCTCCTTACTTTTTCTTTTCCTCCTGACCTAATCTTACTGCACCTTAACTTTTTGCAATTAACTTTCTGTGCTCTTTAAAAGGATTCAGATTTTTACCGTGAAATTTTATTTCTGAAACTTCCCCGTCCCTGCATAGTGGTTGGTCAATATATGGTTGAACCATAATAAGCTTATTAGCAGCTTATCAACAACCTCCTAACCTTTTCCCCTTCCTATCTATATCTATGCCACCTAACTCATCGTTTCCTATTCCTTTTTCTCTTTCTCTCATTTAGCCGTCGTTTTTAGATAACTATTCTAAAACATATATCTCTAATCTAACATGACTATAACTAATAGCTTGGATGGTAATAATTTAAAAAAATGCAGTTTCCTCCATTTCAGAGTATCCTATTATTGTATTTTGCTTCTTGCAATCTAGGAATAAAGTTAAAAGCGGATAAAATAAATATTACCTCCAGTATTGCTAGTGGTAAGGATTTTTCTCTAATTCTAAAGAGGGTTAGTTCACTTTACAATAATTTGTACATTCAGAATATAGATTATGATAATAATAATAGAAATAAAATATAATAAAGATAATAATATCAATAATGATAATATAATAATAATATCAATAATGATAATATAATAATAATAATACTATAATAATAAAGATAAAACTAGAAGTCACCTGGTAACTCGAAGTAAAAGGACATATCTCCTTTAGTCAGTCATGTTGTTTATAATTTTTCTCAGAGAATAAAAGAGAAAATGTATCAATCTGTTGACAAACAAGTCCATTTTTTTCTCATATTTTATGTAGAGTTTAAAAAAAAAAAATTGTGGTTGACTGATGCATTTGGCAGCATGAAATATTCAAGTTTCAGTAGTTTCATGTGAGAGCAGATAGTCCAAAACCACCTGCATATCCATAAGAAACGAATATTTTTTATATTATTAAAACTTAAAGAACTTTTGATGACTATTCCTTTTTTTTTTTTTTTGACAATTTAATGGATTTTTACATTCGTAAATGATTTTGTTACAAGATACACTGTTAAAATTTTTTTATTAAAATAACGGTAAATGCCTGGTAACATTTACTCTAGAATTTTCAGCGTTTTAAGACTGGATATATTAACTTAAAGGAGTAATATTACGGTCACTAACCCATAAAAGATAATAACAAAGTAAGGTAAAATTGCGGTCATTTGTAGTTTACTGAAATACGACTGTGAGCAGTATAATTTATACGGAGAATTTCTGATTAAAATTACGGTTTTTCCTAACAGTGTAAGAAATAAAATAACCAAGAATAGATCTATGAATGACCAAATATTCCGTTTCTTAATACACCAAATTGCAAGAACAAGACGGTGCTAAACATTTGATAAACTTTGAAATTCCATTTTGTAATTATCCACTTATGGGGATATATACTGTATTTGGGTCATGGATGTCATCAAAGACATACTGTATATATATATATATATATATATATATATATATATATATATATATATATATATATATATATATATATATATATA
>NC_090730.1:25205032-25217532 GCF_036898095.1 Palaemon carinicauda
CATAAAAACTTAATATATAATACAATTGCATAATTCATCATCAGTCACTTCAGTTTGGTTCTACACGTCTAAAAAAAAAGAAAAAAAAAAGAAAAAAAAAACAGTAGTATACGTAAAAGAAGATGGAAAAGACAAGAAAATAAAATAAAACCTTATAGGGTTTTGTCACTGTCCCTTGCCTCTGCTATTCTTGAGCGGCCTTTCAATCTGAAACCTTTAAACATATATGGCTAGTTTTAGAATGCATATTTTGTTATCCAAATGTTAGCTGGCTTTTCTCTTTTACTTAGGGTTTAATCAAAGAATGTAAAGTAGTATTCTTGAATTAATATAACAAAAATGCCATTTTAAATGTATCCGAATAAAATATATATGCATACAAAGATAATGTATCGTTTATGCTGCACTAATCCACTAACAATATATGATTCATAAACATTGCCGCTAACCAAGTATTGCCTTTATAAAGTATCAAACCATGACTTCACATACCTAACACCACGGACAAGAGTATTGTAGAAATGTGTTGGAAATTTTTTAAATTTGATAAAGATTGATTCCCTTAGGGGTATCAGTGAGACTATTCATAATAAAACTGTAAAGAAAATACATATACGAGTATTCCATAACTCCTGCGATTTACATCTATTGATTTCTCTTTCTTGCAGAATGAACATCATAACATTATATTTTCAAAAGTTGAAGTAGATTATTATAGTGTGCTATAACAACTACAGCCTTTACATATGAATATACGATCTATCAAATAGAAAAGAGTTCGCTAGTCTAACCCGAAGGCTATTTAGACTATTGATCCTTTCTAGTCCTTTTATTTTATTATTTTTTAACGCACATTAATATAATTCAAAACAGAAATTCTAAATGGTTTTCTGAGCTGGGGTGAAATTCTGATGGCCAAAACATGATAATCCTTAGTTTGAAAGCTGAATTTTTTTTTTCCGTTTTCTGATATTCATCTTAAACTTCCATGAATTTGAAATGATTTTCAATATCCAAAAGAATTTTAGATGTCCAGATAACGAGAGAATCTTTGGGTTTAAGTAAAATTTTGCATTTCTAGATTGTTTTCTGCAATAATCCAAACATACCAGATTTTGGGGGGAGGGAAGGTGTAAAAAAGCACAACTTTGATACTCTAATCTTCCGTTAACTGTATTAAAACAGGAAAATTCCTCTTTCAACAAGATATGAAAGCCTAGTTTCCATTGCAAAATATTCAATGAAGCGCTATTCCAGAGTGATTAGATTTTGTTTATTGACGTTTGGTTGAAAATGAAATGAGATAATATGTTTTGTAGATGAAATGTTATCAGATTGATAGAAATATAATTGGTAAATTGTATTTCCTAATATTAGAATATGCCAGGTATAATTACTAACGTCAGGCACTTCCTAATGAAACTGTAAAGAAAATATACATGCAAGTATTTTATAACTCATCTGATTTACATCTATTGCTTGCTCTTCTCTCCAGAATGAACATCATAACATTATCTGTTCAAAAGTTAAAGAAAAGTATTACAGTGTGCTATAACCAATACAGCCTTTACATATTATGAATATATGATCTATCAAATAGAAAAGAGTTCACTAGTTCACCTGTTGAGATACTACCGCTAGAGAGTTATGGTGTCTTTTAACTGGCCCGACAGTAGTATATTGGAGCCTTCTCTCTGGTTACGGTTCATTTTCCTTTTGCCTACACACACACACACACACACACACACACCGAATAGTCTGGCCTATTCTTTACATATTCTCCTCTACCTTATATACCTGTCAACACTGAGATTACCAAACAATTCTTACTGCATAGTAATTGTTCAGTGGCCACTTTCCTCCTTGTAAGGGTAGAAGAGACTCTTTAGCTGTGGTAAACAGCTCTTCTAGGAGAAGGACACTCCAAAATCAAATCATTGTTCTCTAATCTTGGGTAGTACCATAGCCTCTGTACCACGGTCTTCCACTGTCTTGGGTTAGAGTTCTCTTGCTTGAGGGTGCACTCAGGCACACTATTCTATCTTAATTCTCTTCCTCTTGTTTTGTTAAAGTTTTTATAGTTTATATAGGAGATATTTACTTTAATGTTGTTGCTCTTCTTAAAATATTTTATTTTTTTCGTTTCCTTTCCTCACTGATCTATTTTCCCTTTTGGGGCCCCTCGGCTTATAGCATCCTGCTTTTCCAACTAGGGTTGTACCTTAGCAAATAATAATAATAATAATAATAATAATAATAATAATAATAATAATAATAGTCTAACCCGAAGCCTATTTTGACTATTGATCCTATCACATCCTTGTATTTGATTATTTTTCAACGCACATTAAGAATATAATTCAAAGCAGAAATTCTAATTGGTTTTCTGAGCTGGGGTGAAATTTAGATGGCCAAAATATGATAGTCCTTGATTTGTAATACCAATCTGATACTAATCTTAAAGTCCCATGAAATTGTAATTCTTTTCAATGTTCAACAGAAATTTAGATGTTAGGATAACAAGAGAATCTTTGAGTTTAAGTAAAATTTTGTCTATAAATAGTTTTTTTCATAATAACACAAACATAAAATTTTTTGGGAAAGGAAGGTGTAAAAGAACTCAACCTTGATACTCTCTTCTTTCGTTAACTCTATTAAAACAGGCAAATTTTTCTTTCGACAAGATATGAAAGCCTAGTTTCCATTGCAAAATATTGAATGAAGCGCTATTCTAAAGTGATAGGCTTTGGTTTATTGATGTTTGGTTGGAAAAAGAAAGAGCTATGTTTTGGTGATGAAATGTTATCAGATTAATAGAAAAATAATTAGTAAATTGTATTTCCTAATATTAGAATATGCCAGGTATAATTACTAACGTTTTGCTCAACAAAAAGGATAAATAAGTCGCTTATAATTAGAAATTATTTTCTTTTTCATAGATTGCATCCGATGTCAATTGTGGATTAATTCGAAAGTGAATGAATGCTAATTATTGCCCCATATTTGCAATACATAAATTCTTGGATGAAATATGAAAATTACTTATTTAAGTTAAAAATAACTGAAACACTGGAAAACTGTCTTTTTACCAGAAATAAGTGGATGTATATATAATTCTTTATTGAAGGCGTATTTTCAAATGAACTGTAGTTTTTTTTTAATTTATGGAGCAAATCTATTTACCTGGATATTATTCGATATGGGTTCCTATATTTTCATCTATTCATTCCCGTTCATTTTCCTAAACTGTTGTCATTTGCATCTTAGGGTTCATTATACATTTCCATAATTTTCCCTAATTTATGTTAATATTTAGGAAGCAAGGAGACTGCCATAGTAATGCATATAATAAACCTAGATAATTGTATATATATATATATATATATGTATATGTATATATATATATATATATATATATATATATATATATATATATATATATATATATATATATATATATATATATATATATATATATATATATATATATATATATATATATATATATATATTTATTAATATGGTTACAGGTTCACCCATATGTATTGATATATATACACACATACTCCCAAACACATGCACACCTATGTATTTATATATATATATATATATATATATATATATATATATATATATATATATATATATATATATATTAATATATATATATGTATATATATATATATATATATATATATATATATATATATATATATATATATATATATATATATATATATATATATATATTCATATAAAACTAGTGTATACAACCTGCCAAAAGCGATTACTATAAATTTCGATAGATATGTACATACACGCACATGCACCCCCTCTCACCAACCTTCGACTATTTTCTGTCCCCCTTATCCGAGGGATAGGTTGAGTTAAACGTGACCGGAATAATATATATATATATATATATATATATACATATATATATATATATATATGTATATATATATATATATATATATATATATATATATATATATATATATATATATATATATATATATATATATATAAATATATATATATATGTATATATATATATATATATATATATATATATATATGTATATGTATATGTATATATATATATATATATATATATATATATATATATATATATATATATATATATATATATATATATATATAAAGAACTTGCTCTTTATTATACAAGGGAGACTGTCACTGGATTTGAAATTTCGTAATGATATATATTCATTATTGGGCTGCTGTTACTTTGGTTGAATGAGCCAATATCTCTATATTACCTAAATCCACCAAGAAAAAATTGTTATTTGTATTATTCTTTCACTAATAATTCTGTTTTTGTGCAAAGTGCGATGCAGATAAGAGCATGAAATTTCTTTCATTAAAAAAGAGTGAATTTAGATATTATCTTTATAACTGATAAAAGAAATTAGATTCAGATGTACTTAACATTAAATATACGAAATATTATCATCTCTCGTGTATTGGCTGGAAACTTTTCATTCATGATTTTCGATGGAGGAAAATATTACGGTAAAGGTATTTTCACAAATGTATAAACGTTTATTGATATAAGTACATAATATAAACAACACAATTTTTTTTTCTTAAATATTACTTATTTTGTATAAAATTGATTTTTTTTAAACGTGAGAATAATCATCCATATTCAAGAGTTATCTAAGATTAAGCTAAAATATTTCAACAGGAAGATGTCTCGTGGTAAATTAAATAAGTTTTAATTAATCTTGTAAAAAGTTTCCTTTAGAAATGCAGTCAACATTTCAAACTGAATCGATGAAAGAGTTACGACGTCAAGTTCAGTTCTGTCATGCTGGTTATCTGAACTTTTTCCTGAAACTTTTCTACTTACTCCCAGAAACCCTGAAGTCTTTGAGCGCAGAACATGGAAAAATGTAGATTGATTTCTTTACTACCTAAAGATGTCAGCTAAAAGGTTTTCTTTGCTTTAGAAACGATCAAAGGGGATGAACGTTATCTCTTTTTATTGACTGGAATATATCAAAATGGATATGAGAATACGTTTCCGTAACCTTTTTATTTTAAAGAACTTAATCCATTGTAGTTACAGAATTCTCTAGATTTTGACAACGCACCAACATACGTTACATTGAGAATAATCACAAGTGTCAACAACCTAACTCTAAACATAATTAATTAATACAAGCCATAGAAAGGCCTAATTACTTCAAGAAAGATAAATCATGAATTAATTAAACTTTAATAATGTATAATACAAACATTTCCACCAAGTGGGATTATGAGGGTAAGCAAGAAAGGTAGGATAAATCATGAAAGAATTAAACTTTAATAAGACATAATACAACAATTTCTGCCAAGTTGGATTATGATAGTAAGTAAGAAAGTAGGAAGGATTGGCTGAATCATCCAGTCATGTGAATATTAGAACACTTTGGAATCCTCCATTTAAAATCCCATCACTAGTTTCCTGTTCACAATAAAATACCGTGCATTGTATAACCTTTTGCTTTAGTACTTACATAGAGATATCAAGGAGCCATGGAGACATCCCATATTCATGTTTCAATATAATATTTCATAACAGACCGGTTTCTATTTCTCCTACAAACTTTAACATAAGATTTACTTTCTACAACAAAGATTTTCTGATACTCAATTCCTATTCAGCTCTTCCATGCTATAGATACCCATCACACTCACGTTCCTCTTTATAATTTCTATCATGCTTATTCCATCGATGTATTTTTACCCTACAAATATCTCACATAATGGTTGTATATCAAGTATTTGATCAGAATGTTTTTTCAGAGTAAATCTTAGCAGTTCTTCCATATTAATTATTTGTCTTCTGTGTTAATCTCTCAATAAAAGCTTTGTCATATCCTTGCAAGCTTAGTATCGTTATGCCTCTATAAGTCTTATACTGTTCATCTTCCATAATGCGTAATCGACATGCTCTATTGATTCAGTACATTGTTTGAGTCAGATAGTAATTTCAAAAGTTATTTTTGAGTCAATCTTCTTTTCTGAAGCTGCTTCCTTGTAGAAATAAATTTCATTCTTCTTAATGCCCTTGGTTATCTCGAGTTTTTATTACATATCTTCATTTTCTTTACTCTCCTATTTTATTGAATTGTATTTAATTGTGTATGTGTACATAATATTATCTTCTGTCTTGTAATATCATCGAGAGAAACCTATTGTTAGGGCAACCCAAACTAGTGTGAATATTAACTTATTTTATCCTTCTAGAATTCAAATGATCCCTATTAACTCTAAAGAATTATACTCTTATTTCTGACACTAACCCATTTGGAGCTTCTCTATCCTTAAATACTGGCGCCTAAAATTATGGTCACCTTATAACAATGCTTTCAATTATTCAACCGTTATTTATGCTGCCTTTTCCATTAATCAATTAATAGTCATACAATGTTCTACTTTTACCTCTGATCTGCTCATCCATCCACTTTCTATTCAGTCTACATAAGAAACATACATTTGGTTGTCTTTATTTTCTCACATGTACGTATCTCCTCGTATGTTGATCTCACTCCTAGAAAATCAATTAAACCTAGTTTTAAAGCATTTGGGAACATAAAACTCTACCCCTTTCCTTTTACTTTTTACTTTCTCCTTACTTTTTCTTTTCCTCCTGACCTAATCTTACTGCACCTAAACTTTTTGCAATTAACTTTCTGTGCGCTTTAAAGGGATTCGGATTTTTACCATGAAATTTTATTTCTGAAACTTCCGCGTCTCATCATAGTGCTTGGTTAATATATGCAACAACCATAATAAGCTTATTAGCAGCTTATCAACAACCTGCTAACCTTTTCCCCTTCCCATCTATATCTATGCTTCCTATATCATCGTTTTTTATTCCCTTTTCTCTTTCTCTTATTTAGCTGTTGTTTTAGTTACTTTAAAAAAAAAAAACATATATTACTTTATTAAAAAAAAAATAGTCTCCCCATTTTCAGAGTATTCTATAATTGTATTTTACTTCTTTTAATTGAGGAATACAAAAAAAAAAATCATGAAATAAGTATTAGCTCCAGTATTGCTAGGTATAAGGACTTTTTATCTAATTCTAAAAAGAGGGACAGTTTTCTTATTAGTTTACTTTACAATAATTTTTACATTCAATATGTAGATTACAATAATAATAATAAAGATAAAATATAATAATGATAATAATAATAATAATAATAATAATAATAATAATAATAATAATAATAATAATAGAGATAAAAAAAGAAGTCACCTTGTAATTCAAACTAATAGAACATATCTCCTTTAGTCAGTCATGTTGTTTATAATTTGTTTTTGTATTCCAGAAAATAGAAGAGAAAATGCATTAATATCTTGTCCAAACTAGTCAAGTTTTTTTTTTTTTTTTTTTTTTTTTTTTTTTATCCATTATAGAGTTTTGCTTAAAAAAAATGTGGTTGACAGATGCATTTGGCATCATAAAATATTCAAGTTTAAGTAGTTTCATGTAAGAGCAGATAGTCCAAAACCACCTGGATCTCCATAAGAAACGATTATTTTTTATATTATAAAAACTTAAAGAACTCTTGATGATTATTTTTTTTTTTTTCAGGATTTAATGGATTTTTACATTCCTAAATGATGTTGTTACAAGATACACTGTTAAAGAATTTCATTGAAATAACGGTAAATGCCTGGTAACATTTATTCTAGAATTTTCAATGTTTTAAGAATGGATATATTAACTTAAAGGAGAGAAATTGCGGTCACTAACCCGTAAAAGATAATAACAAAGTAAGTTAAAATTACGGTTTTTGTACTTTACTGAAATACGACTGAGAGCAGTATAATTTGTACGGAGCGTTTCCGATTAAAATTACGTTTTTTATCTAACAATGTAAGAAATAAAATTACCAAAGTAGAACTATGAGTGACTAAATATTCCGTTTCTTCATACACCAAATTGTAACGATAAGACGGTGCTAAACATTTGATAAATTTTGAAATTCCATTTTGTATTTATCCACTTATGGGGATATATACTGTATTCAGGTCATGGATGTTATAAAAAACTTAGAATTTCTGTTTGACAAATAAAGTTATATATGTGTATATATATATATATATATATATATATATATATATATATATATATATATATATATATATATATATATATACATATGTGTATATATACATATATATACATATACATATATACACATATATAGATAAATATATATATATATATATATATATAT
The DNA here is from genome assembly GCF_036898095.1 of Palaemon carinicauda. Lineage (NCBI taxonomy): Eukaryota > Metazoa > Arthropoda > Malacostraca > Decapoda > Palaemonidae > Palaemon > Palaemon carinicauda. Next base: position 25,213,294 of record NC_090730.1, read on the forward strand.
ATATATATATATATATATACATATATATATGTATATATATATATATATATATATATATATATATATATATATATATATATCCATGCATACATTTATACATATATATATATATATGTATATATATATACATATATATATATATATATATATATATATATATACATATATATATATATATATATATATATATACATATATATATATATATATATATATATATATATATATATATATATATACATGCATAAATATATGCATATATATATATATATATATATATATATATATATATATATACATATATATATATATATATATATATATATATATGTAGATATATACATAAATATACACAAATATGTATACATACATACATACATACATACATATATATATATATATATATATATATATATATATATATATATATATATATATATATATATATATATATATATAAACAATGGAATTCTTAATAATTTTTGTCTTATTAAAGATCTATATTTTCTATAAAAAAATCTTTATTACGAATACAATTTTACATATTAGAACTATTACCCAATAACAGCCTGTGATTAAAGACAGCATATGTTTATACGGAAGCATTTCAAGATATAATAATTACCAGTATTCCTCTGTTAAAGGTAATTCAAGGATAATACTTACCATCAGATCTTGTTGTGAAATTCTACGCACAATACCAGATTAACATTCACTCTGAAATGCCTAAATCACGGAAGCCTAGTGGTATCGTATAAGACATGTACCTTGTAGATCCAGAATTGTAGCCACGCCCACACAACGAAAACAGTGATTAGTATCCAAAGCCTTCCTGCTTCTAACTTGTGGGACCAAGCAATGGCCTGTCCCTTGTCTCGGCTGAACTTGGATTTACTTGATATTGTTTATGTTACTTTTCAGATTGTGTTCACAAGTTACAAATCGTGTGATTTTTCTCATAAAAAAATTTAACAAAACAACCAAACGAGAAGGAAATGTGATAAGTAAAGATTGGCTATATTCTAATTTAAACTAATAACAATTCTAAAAAAAACAACTATAGGAAACTTTAGAAACCATGTCGAAACACACACTAGTTATATTATATATCATATGTTCTATTTCCAACATAATATTTAAATGATACGATAGATTTTAAGCGAATACATATTTCATAATTCTGGAACTTCAAAAAAGCAACTGAGATAATTGATAAGCCTTTATGATTTTACTTATTCAGTCTGTTTCTTGATCGAAAAAGAATAATAAGTAAAAAGACCACAGATAGAATGCCAGTTAAATTCTATACATGTTTATATCTGCAATGGAATCTTTAAATAGCAAATACTTTATATAGAAGAATAATTGTCAATATCAGGGAAAGATGACTCGTGAAAATGATTTGAAATCAGTGTGAGTATATGATACGAAATAAGGAACAAGTTAACATGACGACCCTTGACATAAATTGGCTCTCTTTAAACGGAGTTATTTATTCAAGAAGGGTTGGAAGTGTTGCCTAACATTCAATACCCGAGGAAGTGTTTTTTTTTCTCTTGTAATATGTTATATACGTCAATCTGTTTGCGTCCCTCGCCAGGTATATAATTGTTTATTTGTAGCAAACGGTGACACATTGATAATGGTTATTTATGATTTACCTGTGAAGTGTTTCTTGACTTTAAGTCCTTAAATTTTTTCTTTGTTTGCTAATCTTAATATCTTTCCTATTTCTGTCTGTCTCTCTCTCTCTCTCTCTCTCTCTCTCTCTCTCTCTCTCTCTCTCTCTCCTCTCTCTCTCTCTCTCTCTCTCTCTCTCTTTTCTCTGTATCACTAATTTCATGAACTGATCGTTAAGGGTCGCTGTCCTTATATGCCACTTCAGTGAATCTTAGATATATACATATGTGGTTTTTATATTTGTACTAATTTTTCGCTTTAGTTTCTGCATGATGAACTTTGACCTACTTAACAATTCATATATAAACTCATTTATAAAACTACTGATTATCATGTGTGTATAGAGTGCTAATAAAAGTACATGAATGTATGAAGTGACAAATTATCAGTGAAAAAGTGTGAACTTCCATAAGTATAAGTGCTGTTTCCCCATACCTTATTTTCTTCATCGCTTGGGAGTGTGACTTTAGAATTAACTATTATTATTATTATTGTAATTGTAATAATTGTATTTTACTTCTTTTAATTGAGGAATACAAAAAAAAAAATCATGAAATAAGTATTAGCTCCAGTATTGCTAGGTATAAGGACTTTTTATCTAATTCTAAAAAGAGGGACAGTTTTCTTATTAGTTTACTTTACAATAATTTTTACATTCAATATGTAGATTACAATAATAATAATAAAGATAAAATATAATAATGATAATAATAATAATAATAATAATAATAATAATAATAATAATAATAATAATAATAATAATAGAGATAAAAAAAGAAGTCACCTTGTAATTCAAACTAATAGAACATATCTCCTTTAGTCAGTCATGTTGTTTATAATTTGTTTTTGTATTCCAGAAAATAGAAGAGAAAATGCATTAATATCTTGTCCAAACTAGTCAAGTTTTTTTTTTTTTTTTTTTTTTCATCCATTATAGAGTTTTGCTTAAAAAAAATGTGGTTGACAGATGCATTTGGCATCATAAAATATTCAAGTTTAAGTAGTTTCATGTAAGAGCAGATAGTCCAAAACCACCTGGATCTCCATAAGAAACGATTATTTTTTATATTATAAAAACTTAAAGAACTCTTGATGATTATTTTTTTTTTTTTTCAGGATTTAATGGATTTTTACATTCCTAAATGATGTTGTTACAAGATACACTGTTAAAGAATTTCATTGAAATAACGGTAAATGCCTGGTAACATTTATTCTAGAATTTTCAATGTTTTAAGAATGGATATATTAACTTAAAGGAGAGAAATTGCGGTCACTAACCCGTAAAAGATAATAACAAAGTAAGTTAAAATTACGGTTTTTGTACTTTACTGAAATACGACTGAGAGCAGTATAATTTGTACGGAGCGTTTCCGATTAAAATTACGTTTTTTATCTAACAATGTAAGAAATAAAATTACCAAAGTAGAACTATGAGTGACTAAATATTCCGTTTCTTAATACACCAAATTGTAACGATAAGACGGTGCTAAACATTTGATAAATTTTGAAATTCCATTTTGTATTTATCCACTTATGGGGATATATACTGTATTCAGGTCATGGATGTTATAAAAAACTTAGAATTTCTGTTTGACAAATAAAGTTATATATGTGTATATATATATATATATATATATATATATATATATATATATATATATACATATGTGTATATATACATATATATACATATACATATATACACATATATAGATAAATATATATATATATATATATATATATATATATATATATATATATATATATATATATATATATATATATATATATATATATACATATATATATGTATATATATATATATATATATATATATATATATATCCATGCATACATTTATACATATATATATATATATATATATGTATATATATATATATATACATATATATATATATATATATATATATATATATATATATATATATATATACATATATATATATATATATATATATATATATATATACATATATATATATATATATATATATATATATATATATATATATACATGCATAAATATATGCATATATATATATATATATATATATATATATATATATATATACATATATATATATATATATGTAGATATATACATAAATATACACAAATATGTATACATACATACATACATACATACATATATATATATATATATATATATATATATATATATATATATATATATAAACAATGGAATTCTTAATAATTTTTGTCTTATTAAAGATCTATATTTTCTATAAAAAAATCTTTATTACGAATACAATTTTACATATTAGAACTATTACCCAATAACAGCCTGTGATTAAAGACAGCATATGTTTATACGGAAGCATTTCAAGATATAATAATTACCAGTATTCCTCTGTTAAAGGTAATTCAAGGATAATACTTACCATCAGATCTTGTTGTGAAATTCTACGCACAATACCAGATTAACATTCACTCTGAAATGCCTAAATCACGGAAGCCTAGTGGTATCGTATAAGACATGTACCTTGTAGATCCAGAATTGTAGCCACGCCCACACAA
>NC_090730.1:25222532-25230032 GCF_036898095.1 Palaemon carinicauda
TGAATGAAAGGTTAATCCAGAGTGATAAGCTTTGGTCTATTTACGTTTAGTTGAGAAAAATAATTATATTTGCTAATATTATATTTACTAATATTGTATTTTCTAATATTAGAATATGTAAGGTATAATTACTAACGTTTTGCTCAACAAAAAAGGCAAAATAAGTCACCCTTTCAATTAGAAATCCTATTTTTTTCATAAACTGCGTCCGATGGCAATTCTGGATTAATTCGAAAGTGAATGAATGCTAATTATTGCCCCATATTTGCAATACACAAATTCTTGGATAAAATATGAAAATTACTTATTTAAGTTAAGAATAACTGAAACACTGGAAAACTGTCTTTTTACCAGAAATAAGTGGATGTATATATGATTCTTTATTCTAGACGTATTTTCAAATGAAATATATTTTTTTTTTTATTTATGGAGTAAATCTATTTACGTGGATGTTATTCGATATAGGTACGTATATTTTTATCCATTCATTCCCAATTATTTTTACAGTATGTCTTGTCATTTACCTTTAATGTTTTATTTAACATTTTCATAAGTTTACCTATTTTTTCTTTATTATTTAGGAAGCAAGAAAACTGCTATAGTAATGCATATAATGAACTTAGATTACTCGGATTACAACATTCAAATATTTTCTTCACTGGTAAACACTAATTTTCAACTGGTTTTGTCAACAAGGTTGATATTTCCATAAAAACTAAGTAAAATAAAAATGGAATGATAATAGAATTCAAATTAATATGTTACACTTAACAATTTTCCATCTTGATTCCAATAACAGTTGTAGTGTTGAAATTAATGTTGATAGATCATCCATCCCTCTTCATTTGAATGTGCGTTGCTTGCTGCACATGAGTCTCACAGATATTATATTTTCACCCTACAAAGATTAAATTCGATAGTTCTATATGTGCACACAAACACACACACACACACACGCATATATATATATATATATATATATATATATATATATATATATATATATATATACACACACTCACAAACACACACACCTATGTATCTATATATATATATATATATATATATATATATATATATATATATATATATATATATGTACATATATATATATATATGTACACATATATATATATATATATATATATATATATATATATATATATATATATATATATATATATATATATATATATATTTATATATGTAAAACTAGTGTATACGACCTCCGAAAAGCGACGGCTATAAATTTCGATAGATATGTACATACACGCACATGCCCCCCTCTCACCAACGTTCGACTATTCTCTCTCCCCCCTACCCAAGGGCAGGTAGAGTAGAGCGTGACCGGAATGTTAAATATATATATATATATATACATATATATATATATATATATATATATATATATATATATATATATATATATATATACATACATATATATATATATATATATATATATATATATATATCTATATATATAAGTATATATATATATATACATAAATATATCTATACATGCATATATCTATATATATAAATATATGTATATATATATATATATATATATATATATATATATATATATATATATATATATATATATATATATATATATATGTATATATATACATAAATATATCTATACATTTATATATCTATATATATATAAATATATATATATATATATATATATATATATACATATATATATATATATATATATATATATATATATATATATATATATATATATATATATATATATATACATATATATATATATATATATATATATATATATATATATATATATATATATATATATATATATATATATATATATATATATATATATATATATAGAAAGACCTTGCTCCTTATTATACAGGGGAGACTGTCACTGGATTCAAAAAATTTTGTAATAATATATATTCATTTTTGGGTTACTGTTCCTTCGTTAAACGATCCAATTTCTCTATATCACCTAAATCCACCAAGAGAAAATTTCTTATTTTTTCTTATTCGTTCACTATTAATTCTGTTTTTATGCAAAGTGCGATGCAGATAAGAGTATGGAATTTCTTGAACTTCAAATAAGAACGAATTTAGATATTCTTCTTATAACTGATAAAAAAAATTAGATTTAGATACACTTTCCATTAAATATACGAAATAATACTATCTCTCGGGTATTGGCTGGGAAACGTTTCATTTATGAGTTTTGATGGAGAAAATTATAATACGGTGAAGTTATTTTCACAAATGCATAAACTTTTATTGATATAAGTACAAAACACAAACAACAAAAAATCTTTTCTTAAATATTATTTATTTTATATGAAATACTTATATTTTTTAAACGGGATTAATCATCCATATTTATGAGTTAGCTAAGAATAAGTTAAAATATTTTAACAAGGAGATGTCTCGTGATAAATTAAATTACTTTTAATTAATCTTGTAAAAAGTTTCCTTTAGAAATGCAGTCAACATTTCAAACCGAATAGATGAAAGAGTTATGACGTCAAGTTCAGTTCTGTCATGCTGGTTATCTGAATTTTTCCCTGTAACTTTTCTTCTTACTCCCAGAAACCCTGAAGTCTTTGAGCGCAGAAACATGGAAAAATGTAGATTGATTTCTTTACTACCTAAATATGTCAGGTGAAAGGTTTTCTTCGCTTTAGAAACGATCAACGGGGATGAACGTTATCTCTTTTTGATGATTGGAATATATCAAAATAGATATCACAATACGTTTCTGGAATCCTTTTTTACAAGAACCTAAAGCATTTTAGTTTCAAAATTCTCTAGAAATTAATAGGATATGTCTTTCCATACGTTACATTGAGAATAATTACAAGCATCAACAACCTAACTCTAAAAATAATTAATTAATATAAGCCATAGAAAGGCCTAATCACTTCAAGAAAGATATATCATGAATTAATTAAACTTTAATAATGTATAATACAAATATTTCCACCAAGTGGGATTAGGAGGATAAGCAAGATAGGTAGGATAAATCATGAAAGAATCAAACTTTAATAAGACATAATACAACAATTTCTGCCAAGTTGGATTATGATAGTAAATGAGAAAGTGGGAAGGATTGGCTGTATCATCCAGTCAAGTTTAAAATCCCATCACTAGTTTCCTGTCCACAATAAAATACCGTGCATTGTATAACCTTTTGCTTTAGTACCTACATAGAGATATCAAAGAGCCATGGACACATCCCATATTCATGTCTCGATAAAAGTTTTTATAACAGACCGATTTCTATTCCGCCTACAAACTTTAACATAAGATTTACTTTCTAGAACAAAGATTTTCTGATACTAGATAACTATTCAGCTCTTCCATGCTATAGATCCACATCACATTCACGTTTCTCTTTATAATTTCTATCATGGTTATTCCGTCGATGTATTTTCACCCTATAAATATCTCACATAATGGTTTTATATCAAGCATTTTATCAGAAAACCTTTTTTTTCAGAGTAAATCTTCTCAGTTCTTTTATGTCAATTATTTGTGTTCTGTCCTAATCTCTCAATAAAAGTTTTGCCATATCCCTGCAAGCTCAGTATCGTTATGCCTCTATAAGTCTTATACTGTTCATCCTCCTTAATTCGTAATCAACATGCTCTATTGATTCAGGACATTGTTTGAGTCAGACAGTAATTTCAAGAGTTATTTTCGAGTCAATCTTCTTTTCTGTAGATGCTTCCTTATAGAAATAAATTTTCATTCTTCTTAATGCCCTTGGTTATCTCAAGTTTTTATTACATATCTTCATTTTCTTTACTCTCCCATTTTATTGAATTTTATTTAATTATGTATATGTACATAATATTATCTTCTGTCTAGTAATATCATCTAGAGAAACCTATTGTTAGGGCAACCCAAACTAGTGTGAATATTAACTTATTTTATCCCTCTAAAATTCAAATGATCCCTATTAACTCTAAATAATTGTACTCTTATTTATCACACTAACCCATTTGGAGCTTCTCTATCCTTAAATACTGGCGCCTAATATTATGGTCACTTTAATTATATTGTCCTTATAACAATGTTTTTAATCATTCAACTTTCATTTATGCTGCCCTTTCCATTAATCAATTAATAGTCATACAATGTTCTACTCTTACCTCTGATCTGCTCACCCATCAACTTTCTCTCCAGCCTACATAAGAAACATACATTTGGTTCTCTTTATTTTCTCACATGTACGTATCCCCTCGTATGTTGATCTCACTCCTAGAAAATCAATTAAACCTAGTTTCAAAGCATTTGGGAACATAAAACTCTAATCCTTTCATTTTACTTTTACTTTCTCCTTACTTTTTCTTTTCCTCCTGACCTAATCTTATTGCTCCTAAACTTTTTGCAATTAACTTTCTGTGCGATTTAAAGGGATTCGAATTTTTACCGTGAAATTTTATTTCTGAAACTTCCCCGTCTCAGCTTAGCGCTTGGTTAATATATGCATCAACCATAATAAGCTTATTAGCAGCTTATCAACAACCTGCTAACCTTTTCCCCATCTTATCTATATCTATGCCACTTAGCCCATCGTTTCTTATTCCTTTTTCACTATAACTACTACCTTGGCTAGTAAAAATAAAAAAAGGCAGTTTCCTCCTTTTCAGAATATCTTATTATTGCATTTTGCTTCTTGCAATCCAGGAATAAAGTGAAAAACGGATAAAATAAATATTACCTCCAGCATTGCTGGTGGTAAGGATTTTTTTCTAATTCTAAAGAGGGTCAGTTCTCTTATTAGTTTACTTTACAATAATTTGTATATTTAGAGTATAAATTATGATAATAATAATATAAATGATATATAATAAATATAATAATATTAATAATGATAATATAATAATAGTAATAATATTATAATAATAGAGATAAAACGAGAAGTCACCTTGTAGCTCAAAGTAATAGGACATATCTCCTTTAGTCAGTCATGTTTTTTATAATTTTTCTCACAGAATAAAAGAGAAAATGTATCAATCTGTTGACCATACAACTCCATTTTTTTCTCATCTTATATGTAGAGTTTAGAAAAAAATTGTGATTGACAGATGCATTTGGCAGCATGAGATATTCAAGTTTAAGTAGTTTCATGTGAGAGCAGATAGTCCAAAACCACCTGAATCTCCATAAGATACGAATATTTTAAGAATGGATATATCAACTTAAAGGAGTGATATTTCAGTGACCACCCTATAAAAGATAATAACAAAGTAAAGTAAAATTACGGTCGTTTGTAGGTTACTGAAATACGGTTGAAAACAATATATTTTTTCACGGAGATTTGCCGATTAAAATTACGTTTTTTATAACAATGTAGGAAATAAAATTACCAAAAGTAGAACTCTGAGTGACTAAATATTCCGTTTCTTAATACACCAAATTGTAACGATAAGACGGTGCTGACCATTTGATAAATTTTGAAAATCCATTTTATATTTATCCACTTATGGGGATATATACTGTATTCGGGTCATGGAAGTTATCGAAAACTTAAAATTTCTGTTCGACAAATAAAGTTATATATATATATATATATATATATATATATATATATATATATATATATATATATATATATATATATATATATATATATATATGATAAATTTTGCACATTTTTACGTGTTTTTCATATTCAAATAAGCCGAATGGGTTAGTCACTGTCTATATAAGCTTGCCGAACAGGGTTCGATTCCCGGCCGGAGCCAAGCTCTTGTCTTTGTGAGATTTCGCCTGGGGCTTTGATCCCGAGGTCGTTAAGAGAATCCAGACATTAATATATCAAAATATATATGGCTTATTTGAATATATATATATATATATATATATATATATATATATATATATATAAATATATATATATATATATATATATATATATATATATATATATATATGTGTGTGTGTATGTATACATATATATATATATATATATATATATATATATATATATATATATATATATATATATATATATATATATATATATATATATATATATATATATATATATATATACATATACATATTAACACATACAAATATATATATATGTATATGTAAATATATATATATATATATATATATATATATATATATATGTATATTTATACACATATGTATATATATATATATCCATGCATACATTTATACATATATATATATATATATATATATATATATATATATATATATATACATATATATATATATATATATATATATATATATATATATATATACATGCATAAATATATACATATGTATATATATATATATATATATATATATATATATATATATACATATATATATATATATATATACATATATATATATATATATATATATATATATATATATATATATATATATATATACATATATATATATATATATATGTATATATATATATATATGTATATATATATATATATATATATATATATATATATATATATATATATATATATATATATATATATATATTTACACAGACATATGTAGATATATACATAAATATATACAAATAGGTATTTATATACATACATAAATACATATATATATATATATATATATATATATATATATATATATATATATATATATATATGTATATAAACAATGGAATTCTTAATAATTATTGTCTTATTAAAGATCTATATTTTCTATAAAAAAATCTTTATTACGAATACAATTTTACATATTAGAACTATTACCCAATAACAGCCTGTGATTAAAGACAGCATATGTTCATACGGAAGCATTTTAAGATATAACAATTATCCGTATTGCTCTGTGAAAGGTAATTCAAGGATAATACTTACTATCAGATCTTGTTGTGAAATTCTACGTACAATACCAGATTAACATTCACTCTGAAATGCCTAAATCACAGAAGCCTAGTGGTATCGTGGAAACATTCTACTTTTAGAACTAGAGTTGTAGTCACGCCCACACAACGAAAACAGTCATTAGTATCCAAAGCCTCCCTGCTTCTAAACTTTTGGGACCAAGCAATGGCCTGTCCCTTGCCTCGGCTACTTATGGTTGAACTTGGTTTTACTTGATATTGTTACTGTTACTTTTCAGATTGTGTTGATGATCAACAAATCGTGTAATTTTTCTCATAAAACAATCTAACAAAACAACCAAACGAGAAGAAAATCTGATAAGTAAAGATATGGTTATATTCAAATTTATACCAATAACAATTCTCAGAAAAACGACTATAGGAAAGTTTAGAAACCATGTCGAAACACCTTCCAGATATATTATATATTATATATTCTATTTCCAACATAATATTAGAATGATACGATAGATTTTACATGAATACATATTTCATAATTCTGGAAACTTCAAAAAAGCATCTGAGATAATTGATAAGCTTTATGATTATTCTTATTTAATCTGTTTCTTGATTGAAACAGAATAATAAGGAAAAAC
>NC_090730.1:25235032-25242532 GCF_036898095.1 Palaemon carinicauda
CCGGCTGAGTAAATGCTGTCAATTCTTTAGACAAGAATATGAATAAGGGCTGTGGTGGCCGATGTGGTAAGGTCCTTGACTGGTGATCGCCAGACTGTGGTTCAAGTCCCACTCAAACTCGTTAGTTCCTTTGGCCTCTGCAACCTCCCTATCCTTGTGAGGTAAGGATGAGGGTTGGGGGAGTGTTTGTGTCTATCTGGTGATTCCTCAACAGTCATTGCCTGGCCCTCCCTGGTCCTAGCTTAGATGGAGAGGGAGCTTGGGTGTTGACCATATGTATATGTGGTCAGTCTCTAGGGCAATGCCCTGCTTGATAGGGCAATGTAACTGTCCCTTGCCTCTGACATTTATGAGCGGCATTCAAACCTGAAACCTTTAAACAAATATGGCTAGTTTTAGAATACAAATTTTATGATATTAAAATGATAGACTAGCTTTCATATTTTACTTGAGGCTTAATCAGTCTTAAGACTATTAACAAAGAACGTAAAATAGCACTCTGGAGTTAATTTTGATATGGAAAAGAAATATGATAAAAACCCCTTATCAAATGTATATGAATATAAATGAACATGCATATGAAGATCATGTATCATTTATGCTGCACTAACCCACTTACAATATATGATCCCCAAACATTCTGTTTGTCGCTAATGATGTTTTGGTTTTAGAAGGTGTCAAATACGACTTCATTTAGCTATCACCAAGGAGTGTTGGAAATAATATGTAATCTAATAAGGCTTCATTTTGTTAGGGTATCAGTCACGCTCTTCATAATGAAACTAAAGAAAATGTACATACGAGTATTTTATAAGTGATGCGATTTATATCTATTGCTTGTTTTTCCTTCCAGAATAAACATCATAACGTTATCTTTTCAAAAGTTAAAGTATTACAGTGTGCTATAACCAATACAGCCTTTACATATAACGAATACAGGATTTATCTATCTAATAGGAAATGGTTCACTAGTCTAACCCGAAGGCTGTTTTGACTATTGATCTTATCTAATCATTGTATCTTATCATTTTTTAACGCACATTAAGAATATAGTTCAAAGCAGAAATTCTAAATGGTTTTCTGAGCTGGGCTGAAATTCAGATGGCCAAAACATGATAATCCTTGGTTTGAAAGCTGAGGTTTGTTCTGTTTTCTGATACTCATTTTAAACTCCCATGACTTTGAAATGCTTTTCAATATCCAAAAGAATTTCAGATGTTAGGATAACAAGAGAATCTTTGGCTTCAAGTAAAATTTTGTATATCCATATCTTTTTTTTTTTTTTTTTTTTTTTTACAATAATCGAAACATGATATTTTTTGGGGGAGGGGAGGTGTAAAACAACTCAACTTGGATACTCCAAACTTTCAATAACTATAATAAAGCAGAGTATTTTTTTTTTCAACAAGATATGCAAGCTTAGTTTCCATTGCAAAATTTTGAATGGAACGTTAAATCTAGAGTGATAAGGTTTGGTATATTCACGTTTAGTTGAGAAAATAATAATTGTATTTGCTAATATTATATTTGCTAATATTGTATTTGCTAATATTAGAATATTTAAGGTATAATTACTAACGTTTTGTTAAACAAAAAGGCAAAACAAGTCACCCTTTTAATTAGAAATCCTAGTTTTTTCATAAACTGCGTCCGATGCCAATTCTGGATTAAATCGAAAGTGAATGAATGCTAATCATTGCCCCATATTTGCAATACATAAATTCTTGGATAAAATATGAAAATTACCTATTCAAGTGAAGAATAACTGAAACACTGGAAAACTGTCTTTTTTACCAGAAATAAGTGGATGTAGATATAATTCTTTATTGTAGACGTATTTTCAAATGAAATGTATTTTTTATTTTTATTTATGGAGTAAATCTATTTACGTGGATGTTATTCGATATGGGTACGTATATTCTTATCCATTCATTCCCAATTATTTTTACAGTATGTCTTGTCATTTACATTTTATGGTTTATTATACATTTTCATAATTTTACCTATTTTTTCTTTATTATTTAGGAAGCAAGAAAACTGACCTAGTAATGCATATAATGAACCTAAATTACTCGGATTACAACATTCAAATATTTTCTTCACTGGTAAACACTAGTTTTCAACTGGTTTTGTCAACAAGATTGATATTCCCATAAAAATAGGTAAAATAAAAATGGAATGATAATAGAATTCAAATTAATATGTTACACTTAACGATTTTTTATCTTGATTCCAATAACAGTTGTAGTGTTGAAATTAATGTTGATAGATCATCCATCCATCTTCATTTATATGTGCATTGTTTGCTGCGCATGCGTCTTATAGATATTTTATTTTCACCCTACAAAGATTAAATTTCATAGCTTTATACGTGCATACAAACACACACACACACACACACACACACACACATATATATATATATATATATATATATATATATATATATTTTATAAATGTATATACAGTATATATATATATATATATATATATATATATATATATATATATATATATATATATATATATATATATATACATATATGTATATATATGTATATATATATATATATATATATATATATATATATATATATATATATATATATATATATATGTGTGTGTGTGTGTGTGTGTGTATATATATATGTATGTATATATATATATTTATTAAGATGGTTGCTGTTCACCCATATATATTGATATATATATATATATATATATATATATATATATAAATATATATATATATATATATATATATATATATATATATATATATATATATATATATATATACAAACACTCACAAACACACACACCTATGCATTTGTATATACATATATATATATATATATATGTATATATATATATATATATATATATATATATATATATATTTATATATATATATAGATAGATAGATAGATAGACCTTGCTCTTTATTATACAGGAGAGACTATCACGGGATTTAAAATTTTTTAATAATATATATTTATATTTGGGCTACTGTTCCTTTGTAAAAGAGCCAGTTTCTCTATATTACCTAAATCCACCAAGAGAAAATTTCTTATTTTTTCTTATTCGTTCACCACTAATTCTGTTTTTGTGCAAAATGCGATGCATATAAGAGTATGGAATTTCTGTAACTCCAAAAAAAGCACGAATTCAGATATTCTTCTTATAACTGATAAAAGAAATAAGATTTAGATATAATTTCCATTAAATATACGAAATAATACTATCTCTCGTGTATTGGCTGGGAAACTTTTCATTTATGATTTTTGATTGAGGAAAATATAGTACGAAAAAGTATTTTACAAATGCATAAACATTTATTGATATAAGTACATAACATAAAGAACATGAATTTTTTTTCTTAAATATTACTTATTTTGTAAAAAAAAATTTTTTTTTTTTCAAACATGAGTTAGCTAAGATTAAGTTCAAACATTTTAACAAGAAATTATCTCGTGGTAAATTAAATAAGTTTTATTTAATCTTTTAAAAAGTTTCCTCTAGAAATGCAGTCAACATTTCAAACCGAATAGATGAAAGAGTTATGACGTCAAGTTCAGTTTTGTCATGCTCCTTATCTGAACTTTTTCCTGTAACTTTTCTTCTTACTCCCAGAAACCCTGAAGTCTTTGAGCGCAGAAACATGGAAAAATGTAGATTGATTTCTTTACTACCTGAATATGTCAGCTGAAAGGTTTTCTTCGCTTTAGAAACGATCAAAAGGAGATGAACGTTATCTCTTTTTAATGACTGGAATATATCAAAATGGATAACAGAATACGTTTCCGGAACATTTCTATTTCAAAGAACTTAATCCATTTTCAATTCATGGCGTTGAATTGAGAATAGTTACAGTTATCAACTACGTAACTCTAAAAATAATCAATTAAAACAAGCCATACAAAAGTCCTAATTACTCCAAGAATATTAATCATGAAAGGATTAAACTTTAATAATATATAATACAACAATTTCTGCCAAGTTGGATTATGAGGGTAAGTAAGAAAGGTAGGATAAATAATGAGGTAATTAAGCTTTAATAATATATAATGTAATAATTTCTGCCTTGTTGGATTATGAAGGTAAGTAAGAAAGATAGGATAAATCATGAAAGAATTAAACTTTAATAAGACATAATACAACAATTTCAGCTAAGTTTGATTATGATAGTAAGTAAGAAAGGTAGGGAAGATTGGCTGAATCCTCCATTCATGTAAAGATTAGAACACTTTTGAATCCTCCTTTTAAAATCCCATCACTAATTTCCTGTTCACAATAAAATACTGTGCATTCTATAACCTTTCGCTTTTAGTACCTACACAGAGTTATCAAAGAGCCATGGAGACATCCCATATTCATATCTCAATATAATATTTTATAACAGACCGGTTTCTATACCGCCTACAAAATTTAACATAAGATTTACTTTCTACAACAAAGATTTTCTGATACTAGATAACTATTTAGATCTTCCATGCTATAGATCCCCATCACATTCACGTTCCTCTTTATAATTTCTATCGATGTATTTTCACCCTATAAATATCTCACATAATGGTTTTATATCAAGTATTTGATCAGAAAACCTTTTTCTTCAGAGTAAATCTTCGCAGTTCTTCTATGTTAATTATTTGTCTTCTGTCCTAATCTCGATAAAAGTTTTGCCATATCCCTGCAAGCTCAGTATCGTTATGCCCCTATTAGTCTTATACTGATCATCTTCCATAATACATAATCAACATACTTCGAAGATACCTGTTCTATTGATTCAGATACATTGTTTAAGTCAGACAGTAATTTTTCATTTGGAACACATTTCACGAGTTATTTTCGAGTCAATCTTCTTTTCTGTAGCTGCTTCCATGTAGAAATAAATTTCCATCCTTCTTAATGCCCTTGGTTATCTCAAGTTTTTATTACATATCTTCATTTTCTTTACTCTCCCGTTTTATTGAATTGTATTTAATTGTGTATATGTACATAATATTATCTTCTGTCTTGTAATATCAAGTGAAACCTATTGTTAGGGCAACTCAAACTAGTGTGAATATTAACTTATTTTATCCTTCTAAAATTCAAATGATCCCTATTAACTCTAAAGAATTATACTCTTATTTATCACACTAACCCATTTGGAGCTTCTCTATCCTTAAATACTGGCGCCTAATATTATGGTCACCTTATAACAATGTTTTTGATTATTCAACTTTTATTTATGCTGCCTTTTCCATTAATCAATTAATAGTTATATAATGCTCTACTAATACCTCTGATCTGCTCATCCATTCAATTTCTCTTCAGTCTACATAAGAAATATACACTTGGTTCTCTTTATTTTCTCACATGTACGTATCCCCTCGTATATTGATCTTACTCCTAGAAAATTATTTAAACATAGTTTCAAAGCATTTGGGAACATAAAACTCCAACCCTTTTTTTTTACTTTTTACTTTTTCCTTGCGTTTTCTTTTCCTCTTGACCTAATCTTACTGCACCTAAACTTTTTGCAATTAACTTTCTGTGCGCTTTAAAGGGATTAGGATTTTTACCGTGAAATTTTTTTTCTGAAACTTCCCCGTCTCAGCATAGTGTTTGGTTAATATATGCATCAACCATAATAAGTTTATTAGCAGCTTATCAACAACCCGCTAACCTTTTCCCCTTCCCATCTATATCTATGTCACCTATATCATCATTTCTTATTCCTTTTTCTCTTTCTCTTATTTAGACGTTGTTTTACGATTTTTGTAAGCATATATTTCTAATCTAACGTGACTATAACTAATAGCTTGGCTTGTAAATATATTTAAAAAAGGCAGTTTTCCCCTTTGCAGAGTGTCCTATTATTGTATTTGGCTTCTTGTAATCTAGGAATAAAGTTGAAAACTGACGAAATTGCTAGCGGTATTTCTAAAAAGGGTTGGTTCACTTTACAATAATTTGTACATTCAGAATATAGATTATGATAATAATAATAGAAATGAAATATGATAAAGATAATAATAATAATAATAATAATAATAATAATAATAATAATAATAATAATAATAATAATAATAATAATGATAATAATAATAATAATAGAGATAAAACAAGAAGTCACCTTGTAAGTCAAAGTAATAGGACATATCTCCTTTAGTCAATCATGGTTTTTATAATTTTTCTCTGAGAATAAAAGAGAAAATGTATCAATCTGTTGACCAAACAAGTCCATTTTTTTCTCATCTTATATGTAGAGATTTTAAAAAAAAGAATTTTTGTTGACAGATGCATTTGGCAGCATGAGATATTCAAGTTTCAGTAGTTTTATGTGAGAGCAGATACTCCAAAACCACCTGAATCTCCACAAGAAACGAATATTTTTTATATTATAAAAACTTAAAGAACTCTTGATGATTATTCTTTTTTTTTTTTTAAGATTTATTGGATTTTTACATTCGTAAATGATTATGTTACAAGATACACTGTTAAAAAATTTCATTAAAATAACGGTAATTGCCTGGTAACATTTATTCTAGAATTTTCAACGTTTTAAGAATGGATATATTAACTTAAAGGAGTGATATTACGGTCACCAACCCGTAAAAGATAATAACAAAGTAAGGTAAAATTACGGTCATTTGTAGTTTACTGAAATACGACTGTGAACAGTATAATATATACAGATAATTTCCGATTAAAATTACGGTTTTTTTCTAATAGTGTAGGAAATAAAATAACCAAGAATAGAACTATGAGTGACCAAATATTCCGTTTCTTAATACAGTACACCAAATTGTAACAATAAAATGGTGCTAAACGTTTGATAAACTTTGAAATTCCATTTTGTATTTATCCACTTATGGGGATATATACTGTATTCGGGTCATGGATGTCATCAAAATCATCAAATTTCTGTTTGACAAATAAAGTTATATATATATATATATATATATATATATATATATATATATATATATATATATATATATATATATATATGTGTGTATATATATATATATATATATATATATATATATATATATATATATATATATGATATATGTATGCATATATATATATATATATATATATATATATATATATATATATATATATATATATATATATATTTATATACTGTATATATATATATATATATATATATATATATATATATATATATATATATATATATATATATATATATATATACATATGTGTATATATACATATATTTACATATACATATATACACATGTATGATTATATATATGTATATATATACACATATGTATATATATATATATATATATATATATATATATATATATGCATGCATACATATATACATATATATACATTTATGCATATATATATATATATATATATATATATATATATATATATATATATATACATACATATATATATGAATATACATGAATAAACATACACACACACACACATATATATATATATATATATATATATATATATATA
>NC_090730.1:25247532-25257532 GCF_036898095.1 Palaemon carinicauda
TTTGGAGGTTCATCTTTATATAACAATCACTAATTGCTAATAAAAAAAATTAAAGGCAATTTTGGAGGTTCATCTTTATATAACAATCACTAATTGCTGATAAAAAAAAATATTAGAGACAATTTTAGAGGTTCACATTTTTCAGTAATACCTAATTATGATTTAGTAAGTTTTGTCTCAAGATATGATCTATCAGAAGCTATTATGAATGCTCATATTGAACTATCATAAGCAACAGAAGAATCAAAATGGAATTTATCTAAATTTTCTTAAAAGAATGTCATTGATTGTTTAATAATGCTCTAATTAATCACGGAAAGTTTTATATAGTATTATGAAGAGCACCTAAATAAATTGTTTCAATATTCAATTTCTTTTTTATATCAGTATCAAAGCTAAAATTTTAAATTTTGGGGGGTAAAAAAGTGAGATACTTTAGATATGACAGAGCAATGAGACGATTCTTCAAAGAATTTAAATGTTTAAAATTTTTCCTCTCCTTAGCAAAGCATGTCATTTTGGTCCTATTAACTTAATGGAGATAAATCTTCTGAAGTTTATAATGTGGTTAGAAGAGAATTGATTTAATTAGATATATGCTCTCTACTTCTGGTAGGAAAAGAAATGGAAACAGATGCATAAAATGGAATAGTAATTTGGTGAATATATTAACCCAGCTGAGTAAATGCTGTCAATTCTTTAGACAGGAATATGAATAAGGGTTGTGGTGGCCGATGTGGTAAGGTCCTTGACTGGTGATCACCAGACTGTGGTTCGAGTTCAGCTCAAACTCGTTAGTTCTTTTGGTCTCTGCAACCTCCCTATCCTTGCGAGGTAAGGATGATGGTTAGGGGAGCTTACATGTCTATCTGGTGAGTCGCCAGCAGTCATTGCCTGGCCCTCCCTGGTCCTAGCTTAGGTGGAGAAGGGACTTGGGTGCTGGTTATATGTATATGTGGTCAGTCTCTAGGGCGATGTCCTGTTTGATAGGGCTTTGTCACTGTCCCTTTCCCCTGCCATTCATGAGTGGCCTTCAAGCTTGAAACCATTAAACAAATATGGCTAGTTTTAGAATACAAATTTTGATATTCAAATGTTAGCTGGCTTTTCTCTTTTACTTGGGGTTTAATCAAAGAACGTAAACTAGTACTCTTGAATCAATATAACAAAAACGCCATATCAAATTTATCCGAATAAAATAAATATGAATATAAAGACAAAGTATCTTTTATGCTGCTCTAATCCACTTACAATATATGATTCGCAAACAATGTTTGCCGCTAACCAAGTATTGCATTTATAAAGTATCAAACCCTGACTACATATACATATACATATCACCAATGAAGTGGTGGAAATTTTTGAATCTGATAAGGCTTGATTCTATTAGGGGTATCAGTCAGGCACTTCCTAATGAAACTGTAATGAAAATATACATGCGAGGATTTTATAACTCATCTGATTTATTGCTTGTTCTTCATTCTAGAATGAACATCATGACATTATCTGTTCAAAAGTTAAAGAAAAGTATTACAGTGTGCTATAACCAATACAACCTTTACATATTATGAATATATGATCTATCAAATAGAAAAGAGTTCACTAGTCTAACCCGAAGGCTATTTTGACTATCGATCCTATCTAATCCTTGTATCTTATTATTTTTCAACACACACTAAGAATATAATTCAAAGCAAAAATTCTAAATGGTTTTCTGAGCTGGGGTGAAATTCAGATGGCCAAAACATGATGATCCTTGGTTTGAAAGCTGAGTTTTTTTTTTTTTTTTTTTTTTTTTTTTTTTTTTTATTCATTGTAAACTCCCATGAATTTGAAATGCTTTTCAATATCCAAAAGAATTTTAGATGTCCAGATAACAAGAGAATCTTTGGGTTTAAGTAAAATTTTGTATATCTATAGTTTTTTTTTTTTTTTACAATTATACAAACATACCAGAATTTGGAGGGAGGGGAGGTGTAAAAAGCTATACTTTAATACTTTAATCTTTCGTTAACTGTATTAAAGTATAGAGAACTTTCTCTTCCTACAAATTATGAAAGCTTAGTTTCTATTACAAAATAATGAATGAAGCGCTATTCTAGAGTAATAAGCTTCGGCTTATTAACGTTTGGTTGGAAAAAAAGAGATATGTTTTGGCGATGAAATGTTATCACTTAATAGAAAAGTAATTGGTAAATTGTATTGGCTAATATTAGAGTAAGTAAGGTATAATTACTAACGTTTTGCTCAACAAAAAGGGAAAATAAGTCACCCTTATAATTAGAAATTATTATTTTTTTCAAAAATTGCGTCCGACGCCAATTCTGTATTAATTCGAAAGCGAATGAATGCTAATTATTGCCCCCATATTTGCATTACATAAATTCTTGGATAAAATATGGAAATGACTTATTTATGTTAAAAATAACTAAAACACGGGAAAATTGTCTTTTTACCAGATATAAGTGGATGTATATATTATTCTTTATTGTAGACGTATTTTAAAATGAAATGTAGCTTTTTTATTTATGGAGTAAATCTATTTACCTGGATATTATTCGAAAAGGTTACCTATATTTTCCTCCATTCATTCCCATTCATTTTCCTAATCTGTTGTCATTTGCATCTTATGGTTCATTACATATTTTCACAATTTTCTCTATATTTTGTTAATATTTAGGAATTAAGAAAAATAAACCTAGATTACTCGGATTACAACATTCAAATATTTTCTTCACTAGTAAACACCAATTTTCAACGGGTTTTGGCAAGAAGGTTGATATTTCCATAGAAATTAGATAACATAAAAATGGAATAATAATAGAATTCAAATTAGTTTGTTACACTTAACGACTTTTTATCTTGATTCCAATAACAGTTGTTATGTTGAAATTAATGTTGATAGTGCAACCATCCATCTTCATTTGTATGTGCGTTGCTTGCTGCTCATGCGTCTTACAGATATTCTATTTTCACCCTAGAAAGATTAATATTGATAGTTTTATGCGTGCACACAAACACATACACACACACACACACACACACACATATATATATATATATATATATATATATATATATATATACATATATATATATATATATATATATATATATATATATATATATATATATAAATATATATATATATATATATATATATATATATATATATATATATATATATATATATATATATATATATATATATATATAAATAAAACTAGTATATAAAACCTGCCAGAAGCGACGGCCATAAATTTCAATAGATATGTACATACACGCACATGCACCCCCTCTCACCAACGTTCGACTAATATATCTCCTCCCTACCCGAGGGATAGGTAGAGTTAAGCGTGACCGGAATTATATACATACATATATATATATATATATATATATATATATATATATATATATATATATATATATATATATATATATATGTATGTATGTATATATGTATTTGTATATATCTGTACATATATATATGTATATATATACAGTATATATATATATATATATATATATATATATATATATATATATATATATATATATATATATATATATATATATAAGAGAGAGAGAGAGAGAGAGAGAGAGAGAGAGAGAGAGAGAGAGAGAGAGAGAGAGATCTTGCTCTTCAATATACAGGGGAAACTCCCTGTCACTGGATTTAAAATTTTGTAATAACATATATTCATTATTGGGCTACTGTTCCTTTGTTAAACGATTCTGTACCAACCGTGTGTCACACGATCGTACATAAATTATTTTGTATATATTAAGCTTGTATCTGCGCTCTTCCCTTGCACTAAAAAGAACCAGAATAAACATGTCTGCCTTTTTCCTCTGTAACATTGTCTCTTTCTCGAACATGAAATTTCCTGTTGCCTTGAGGTTTTGTATATAAAGGAGTGTTCTTTAATAAAGTTACTCAGTTGATTGCTTCCTGCCTTTGTGTCACAACCTTCTCCCGGGCTGACACATTGGTGACCCCGGAAGTTGACTCGCTCCCACAGCCTTCCACACCCTCCCACCTCGCCCCTCCATCGTTGGTACTATGGCGGACTCTACGGAAGTTGGTGCTGCGGCTGCCCCATTGAAACTTTCATCGTTTGCCAGCGGAGAGGCGTTTGCTTGGTTTCAGCGCGCAGAAGTCCAGTTTCGCATCAAGGGCGTGACTCGCTCAACCACCAAAGCAGATTATGTTCCCGCGGCGATACCCGAGGGCACCTTCCCAGAAATATCCGACTTACTTTGTGAACAAGGAGACACCCCAATAGCGTATGACGCCCTCAAAACATACCTTTTGCAGCAGTATTCGCTGTTGCCAGCCGCCCGTATGGCAAAGCTTTTTCAGCTCTCGCAACAACCATTTGGGGACCAAAGGGCTTCGCTTGCCCTCAGGGAAATGGCCAGTATCGCTCGCCTTAAACCTGCCGCAGACGGCTCTCCTCGTGAGGTGAATCTACTTCGTGCCCTTTGAATAGGCCGTTTACCCGGACCTATACGCGCTGCCATACCCGATGTCGATAGTTTACCCATAAAGGACTTGATGACCAAAGCCGACGCCCTTATGGACAGCCACTTCAAGACCTCCATCAACGCCTCCACCCCTGACGAAGAGGATGCCTATTCAACGTCAACCGAAGCTGACATGAATGCCGTAGGACATACACGCCTACCCCGTGACGTGCCGAAGCAGCGACAAAGCCGCCCACCACCCACCAATCGCTCCCGCCCCAACAAACAATTTCTACAGCCACTTACTACCTCCCATCCGCTGCAGTTTTGGTACTACCACTTCAGATTCAGGGAAACTGCGAAGAAATGTGCCGAGGATTGTCAGTGGCCAAAAAACGTGTAAGTAGGCCATCGCTCATGGCGGTGGCCTCCCGTGTTTCTAATATTTTCTTTTTACATGATGCAGGAACGGGCGTGCGATTTTTGGTAGACATGGGTGCTTGTCATTCTCTTTTGCCAAGGAAACTCTTCAAGACACGATGTAGTCTGTCTACATCTGCCGACGTCCGCTTGGTAGCTGCCAACGGATCTGCAATACCCAACTACGGTTACGAGAACCTTACATTATCGTTCGGAAACGATAAATTCAATTGAAAGTTTCTCGTTGCTGACGTCACATTGCCAATCCTCGGTGCGGATTTCCTCTCTCATTTCCACCTTCTGGTCGATGTCGCCCACCAACGATTGGTCAACGCAGACTCGTACTTCTCGACACCTCTCCAACCCGCCCCCTCTAACCTCGCTCTCCTCATCAGCACACCCACGGATGCCTACGCCCACCTCCTCACGTTGTACCCGGATGTTCTCCTTCCAGAACTTCGCCAAACGCCCTGCCAAGCATGGTATCTATCACCATATCAAGACGACGGGACCCCTAGTCCTTGCAAAATTCAGACGTCTGGCACCGGAATGATTGGCAGCCGCCAAACAGACGTTCGCCGAAATGGAGGAAATGGGCCTTTGCGAAAAGGCCTCCAGCCCATGGTCGTCACCCTTACACATCGTTCTGAAGAAAGACGGCTCCCTCCGTCCGTGCGGGGATTACAGGCGCCTGAACATGCAAACAGAACTGGATCACTACCCCCTCCCAAACATTGCCGATGTGACCTCCTACCTGCACAAAGCGAAGGTTTTCCCTACGCTCGACCTCCTGAAGGGGTATTATCAGGTGCCTATGAACCCAGAAGACATCCCCAAGACCGCCATCACCACTCCGTTTGGTACATACACCTTCAATTACTCCTGTTTTGGCCTTTGTAATGCTGGGGCCACGTTTCAACGTCTCATGGATGGCATCTTAGGGGACCTCCCTTTCTGTGTATGTTATGTAGACGACATACTTGTGTTCTCCTCCTCAAAAGAGGAATACCTCCATCACCTGTGCATCGCGCTCGACCGCCTGCAACAAAACGGCCTTGTAGTCCGGTACGACAAGTGTACCTTTGGCGCCAACGAAGTGTCGTTCTTAGGGCACCACGTCACTCCTGAAGGAGTCCATCCCCTCCCTGAGAAGGTAGCAGCCGTTCAGAACTTCCCCGCACCCTCGACCGTCAAAGCTCTGCAGGAATTCTTGGGCATGATCAACTATTATCCCCGTTTTCTGCCAGCCATTGCCACCACTCTTGCTCCCCTCTACGCCTCCCTCAAGGGCAAGCCAAAGGACCTGAAGTGGGGTCTCCTTCAAGAAGCAGCCTTCTGCAATGCAAAGAAGGCACTATCAACTGTTGCGGCTGTCACTTTTCCTATCCCACATGCCCCTCTCCTTCTCTCCACCAATGCCAGCGACGTCGCTATTGGTGCAGTACTCGAGCAGGTGGTCAACGGCTCTCCCCGCCCATTGGTCTTCTTCAGCAGAAAACTGTCCAAGGCAGAATCGGGTTATTCTACCTTCGATCGAGAATTGCTGGCGGTGCACTTGGCTGTCCGTCACTTTCGCCATTTCTTAGAAGGTACGCCCTTCGTCATTTGCACAGACCACATGCCTCTGGTGCACGCCTTTACTCGACAGTCTGATGCCTGGTCCGCCCGGCATTGCCGTCATCTCTCCGCCGTGGCTGAATACAATTGCACCCTTCAATACGTCCCTGGGAAAATGAATCCCGTTGCCGATGCCCTGTCAAGAAACACGTTGGCTGCCGTTCAACTGGGATTGGATTACAACGCCCTGGCTGAAGCCCAACGATAGGATCCAGAGTATCAAGCATGTAAGACATCCAGCACGTCTCTCCAACACCACCCTCCTCTGTGACATTAGTATTGGCAGACCGCGACCTTGGATTCCTGCTCCCATATGCCGAAAGGTGTTTGATTTCATTCACGGCCTTTCACATCCCTCGTGCTGTTCTACTACACAGCTGCTGAAGGCAAAGTTCGATGCTAAGGATTGGGTCCGCGCCTGTACTTCTTGCCAAACTTCCAAAGTACATCGACACACGGATTCAGGAGTGGGCACCTTTCCTCAACCTCAGCGTCGTTTCGCACACATTCACGTCGACGTTGTAGGCCCCCTACCCACATCACAAGGACATCATTACCTGTTTACCGTCATCGACCGCTCCACTCGTTGGGGTGAAGCCATTCCCATGGAAACTGCAACGTCCGCCTCATGTACATCTGCCTTACTCTCTGGATGGATTGCAAGATTTGGTATCACTGAGCATATTACTTCTGACAGGGGAACCACTTTCACCTCTCAGTTGTGGACATCATTAGCGAATCTCCTGGGCATCACCCTACATCAGACAACGGCCTACAACCCCGCTGCCAATGGAATGGTTGAACGTTTTCATCGCACCCTCAAAGCAGCTTTGATGTTCCGCTGCAAGGATTGCAACTGGTTTACTCAGCTTCCCTGGGTCCTCCTGGGACTAAGGACCACTCCTAAAGACGCCCTCGATGTCTCGGCAGTGGAAATGGTGTATGGCAACCTGTAGGTCATCCCTGCCGAATTTTTTCCTTCTATAACTTCCTCCGACGATCTCCAGCGCATATGTCACGTCGTGGGAAAATTTACTCCATGCCGCCAGACTTACAAGCCCCCAGCGAAGCATCACATACCAACAGACTTGCACTCTGTAATGCACGTCTTCCTGCACAACGACACTAGCAAGCCACCCCTAACGCCCCCTTATACGGTCCCTTTCCTTGTGATCTGACGCAGTCCGAAAGCATTCCTACTAAACTTTCGTGGCAAAGAAGACTGGGTCTCCATTGATCGTCTAAAACCTGCTTATCTTCTGCCAGGTGACCCGCCTATAGTTCGCCTCTCTAAATCAGGGCGCCCTATTTAACATGTAGAGTATGTCATTTTTAGGGGGGGAGCCATGTACCAATCGTGTGTCTCACGATCGTACATAAATTATTTTGTATATATTATGCTTATATCTGCGCTCTTCCCTCACACTAAAAGGAACCAGAATAAACATGTCTGCGTTTTTCTTTTGTAACATTGTCTGTTTCTCAAACATAAAATTTCCTGTTGCCTTGAGGTTTTGTATATAAAAGAGAGTGTTCTTTAATAAAGTTATTCAGTTGATTGCTTCCCACCTTTGAGTCAGAACCTTCTCTCGGCCCGTCACAATTCAATTTCTCTATATTACCTAAATCCACCAAGAAAAAAATTCTTATTTTTTCTTATTCGTTCACTATGAATTCTGTTTTTGTGCAAAGTGTGATGCAGATAAGAGTATGGAATTTCTTAAACCCCAAAAAGGAACAAATTTAGATATTCTCTTTATAACTGATAAAAGAAATTAGATTCAGATGTACTTACCAATAAATATACGAAATAATACTATCTCTCGTGTATTGGCTGGAAAACGTTTCATTTATGAGTTTTGATGGAGAAAAGTATAGTACGGTAAAGTTATTTTCACAAATGCATAAACATTTATTGATATTAGTACATAACACAAACAACACAAATTTTTTTTTAAAAATATTACTTATTTTGTATAAAATATTTTTTTTTTTTTTTTAAACGTGGGATTAATCATCCATATTCATGAGTTAGCTAATATTAAGTCAAAATATTTTAACAAGGAGATGTCTCGTGCTCAATTGAATTTTTTTAATTATCTTTTAAAAAGTTTCCTTATATAAATGCAGTAAACATTTCAAACCGAATAGATGAAAGAAAGTTATGACGTCAAGCTCAGTTTTGTCATGCTGGTTACCTGAACTTTTTCCTGTAACTTTTCTTCTTACTCCCAGAAACCCTGAAGTCTTTGAGCGCAGAAACATGGAAAAATGTAGATTGATTTCTTTACTACCTAAAGGAGTCAGCTAAAAGGTTTTCTTCGCTTTAGAAACGATCAAAGGAGATGAACGTTATCTGTTTTTAATGACTGGAATAAATCAAAATGGATATCAGAATACGTTTCCGGAACCTTTTTTAACAAGAACCTAATACATTGTAGTTTCAAAATTCTTTAGAAATTAACAACCCACCAACCTACGTTACATAGAGAATAATTACAAGTATCAACAACCTAATTCTAAAAATAATTAATTAATAAAAGCCATAGAAAGGCCTAATTACTTCAAAAAAAGATAAATCATGAATTAATTAAACTTTAATAATGTATAATAAAAATATTCCCACCAAGTGGGATTATGAGGATAAGCCAGAAAGGTAGGATAAATCATGAAAGAATTAAACTTTAATAAGACATAATACAACAAGTTCTGCCAAGTTGGATTATGATAGTAAGTAAGAAAGGTAGGAAGGATTGGCTGAATCATCCAGTCATGTGAATATTAGGACACTTTGGAATCCTCCTTTTAAAATCCCATCACTAGTTTCCTGTACACAATAATATACCGTGCATTGTATAACCTTTTGCTTTAGTACTTACACAGAGATATCAAAGAGCCATGGAGACATCCCATATTCATGTCTCGATAGAAATATTTATAACAGACTGGTTTCTATTCCGCCTACAAACTTAAACATAAGATTTACCTTCTACAACAAAGATTTTCTGATACTAGATAACTATTTAGCTCTTCCATGCTATAGATCCACATCACACTCACGTTCCTCTATAATTTCTATCATGGTTATTCCATCGATGTATTTTTAACCTATAAATATCACACATAATGGTTTTATATCAAGTATTTGATCAGAATATTTTTTTTTCAGAGTAAATCTTCGCAGTTCTTCTATGTTAATCATTTGTCTTCTGTTCGAGTCTCTCAATAAAAGTTTTTCCATATCCCTGCAAGCTCAGTATCGTTAAGCCTTTATAAGTCTTATACTATTCATCTTCCATAATGCATAATCAACATACTTCATTGATTCAGGACATTGTTTGAGTCAGACAGTAATATCTCATTTGGAACACATTTCACGAGTTATTTTCGAGTCAATCTTCTTTTCTGTAGCTGCTTCCTTGTAGAAATAAATTTCCATTCTTCTTATTGCCCTTGGTTATCTCGAGTTTTCATTACATATCTTCATTTTCTT
>NC_090730.1:25265032-25270032 GCF_036898095.1 Palaemon carinicauda
TTATTATTATTATTATTATTATTATTATTATTATTATTATTATTATTATTATTATTATTATTATTATTATTATATGTTTATTACTGTCGATATTCTTATTATGATTTTTTATCATTTTTCATTTTGAACACTTCAAAGAGAAAAATAGTCGCTTTCATTAAAGATGAGGACAAATAAGAAGTTTTTTTATTTAACAGGGCAATTCTACCAGGACATATAGAAATAATGTAAAAGACAAATGCATAGTTAATCTCCATTGTCATTCCGCTGAGAATGGTTCTAAAAGATCGTCAAATTGGTTCTACATGTCTACAAAAAAAAAAAAAAAAAAAAAAAAAAAGGTAACATACTTAAAAGAAGAAGAAAAAGACAAAAAGACGATATAAAACTTTATGGAAAAGGAAGATAAGCGATACCTTAAAGTAAATATACTAATTGCCAACCAATTCAGGTGTGACTTAAAGGACTCAGATTAGGTTACCATGAATATTGCATTCAAGCAGAATATTGCCTCAACGTCAGCACTGTTGCAAGGGAAATTGTCAATATTTTCCATTAAGGTGAGCAACTCTACTATGAAATATATAATAATTACTAATTGCTGATAAAACAACATTTAAAGAAAATTTTGGAGGCTCACCTTTCCAATATTATTTGATTATGATTTAATAACTTTTTCTGATGACAGAATCTGTCAGAAACTATTATAAATGCACATATTGAACTACATAAGCCTCAGAAGAATCAAAATAATATTTATAAACATTGTTTTTCTTTTTAAGGAATGTATTTTAAGATTGCTTAATAATGCTTTAAAGAATAACGGATATATTTATGTAGTATTATGTAGCGCACCTAAACAAATTATTTCAATATTCAATTTCTTTTTCATATTAGTATCAAAGCTAAAATTTTCAAGTTGGGGGGGGGGGGCGGTAAAAAAGTGAGATACTTTGGATATGATAGAGCAATGAGAAGATTCTTAAAAGAATTTAAACGTTTTAGATTTTTCCTCTCCTTAGCAAAGCATGTCACTTTGGTTCTATTAACTTACTGGAGATGAAAATCTTCTGAAGTTTATAATATGATTAGAAGAGAATTGATTAAATTAGATATATGCTCTCTACTTCTGGTAGGAAAAGAAATGGAAACAGATGCAAAAATGGAATAGTAATTTGGTGAATAAAGTAACCCGGCTGAGTAAATGCTGTCAATTCTTTAGACAAGAATATGAAAAAGGGCTGTGGTGGCCGATGTGGTAAGGTCCTTGACTGGTGATCGCCAGACTGTGGTTCAAGTCCCACTCAAACTCGTTAGTTCCTTTGGCCTCTGCAACCTCCCTATCCTTGTGAGGTAAGGATGAGGGTTGGGGGAGTGTTTGTGTCTATCTGGTGATTCCTCAACAGTCATTGCCTGGCCCTCCCTGGTCCTAGCTTAGATGGAGAGGGAGCTTGGGTGTTGACCATATGTATATGTGGTCAGTCTCTAGGGCAATGCCCTGCTTGATAGGGCAATGTAACTGTCCCTTGCCTCTGACATTTATGAGCGGCATTCAAACCTGAAACCTTTAAACAAATATGGCTAGTTTTAGAATACAAATTTTATGATATTAAAATGATAGACTAGCTTTCATATTTTACTTGAGGCTTAATCAGTCTTAAGACTATTAACAAAGAACGTAAAATAGCACTCTGGAGTTAATTTTGATATGGAAAAGAAATATGATAAAAACCCCTTATCAAATGTATATGAATATAAATGAACATGCATATGAAGATCATGTATCATTTATGCTGCACTAACCCACTTACAATATATGATCCCCAAACATTCTGTTTGTCGCTAATGATGTTTTGGTTTTAGAAGGTGTCAAATACGACTTCATTTAGCTATCACCAAGGAGTGTTGGAAATAATATGTAATCTAATAAGGCTTCATTTTGTTAGGGGTATCAGTCAGGCTCTTCATAATGAAACTAAAGAAAATGTACATACGAGTATTTTATAAGTGATGCGATTTATATCTATTGCTTGTTCTTCCTTCCAGAATAAACATCATAACGTTATCTTTTCAAAAGTTAAAGTATTACAGTGTGCTATAACCAATACAGCCTTTACATATTACGAATACAGGATTTATCTATCTAATAGGAAATGGTTCACTAGTCTAACCCGAAGGCTGTTTTGACTATTGATCCTATCTAATCATTGTATCTTATCATTTTTTAACGCACATTAAGAATATAGTTCAAAGCAGAAATTCTAAATGGTTTTCTGAGCTGGGGTGAAATTCAGATGGCCAAAACATGATAATCCTTGGTTTGAAAGCTGAGGTTTGTTCTGTTTTCTGATACTCATTTTAAACTCCCATGACTTTGAAATGCTTTTCAATATCCAAAAGAATTTCAGATGTTAGGATAACAAGAGAATCTTTGGCTTCAAGTAAAATTTTGTATATCCATATCTTTTTTTTTTTTTTTTTACAGTAATCGAAACATGATATTTTTTAGGGGAGGGGAGGTGTAAAACAACTCAACTTGGATACTCCAAACTTTCATTAACTATAATAAAGCAGAGTATTTTTTTTTTCAACAAGATATGCAAGCTTAGTTTCCATTGCAAAATTTTGAATGGAACGTTAAATCTAGATTGATAAGGTTTGGTATATTCACGTTTAGTTGAGAAAATAATAATTGTATTTGCTAATATTATATTTGCTAATATTGTATTTGCTAATATTAGAATATTTAAGGTATAATTACTAACGTTTTGTTAAACAAAAAGGCAAAATAAGTCACCCTTTTAATTAGAAATCCTAGTTTTTTCATAAACTGCGTCCGATGCCAATTCTGGATTAAATCGAAAGTGAATGAATGCTAATCATTGCCCCATATTTGTTATTCGATATGGGTACGTATATTCTTATCCATTCATTCCCAATTATTTTTACAGTATGTCTTGTCATTTACATTTTATGGTTTATTATACATTTTCATAATTTTACCTATTTTTTCTTTATTATTTAGGAAGCAAGAAAACTGACCTAGTAATGCATATAATGAACCTAAATTACTCGGATTACAACATTCAAATATTTTCGTCACTGGTAAACACTAGTTTTCAACTGGTTTTGTCAACAAGATTGATATTCCCATAAAAATAGGTAAAATAAAAATGGAATGAAAATAGAATTCAAATTAATATGTTACACTTAACGATTTTTTATCTTGATTCCAATAACAGTAACTGTAGTGTTGAAATTAATGTTGATAGATCATCCATCCATCTTCATTTATATGTGCATTGTTTGCTGCGCATGCGTCTTATAGATATTTTATTTTCACCCTACAAAGATTAAATTTCATAGCTTTATACGTGCATACAAACACACACACACACACACACATATATATATATATATATATATTTTATAAATGTATATACAGTATATATATATATATATATATATATATATATATATATATATATATATATATATATATATACATATATGTATATATATGTATATATATATATATATATATATATATATATATATATATATATATATATATATATATATATATATGTGTGTGTGTGTGTATATATATATGTATGCATATATATATATATATATTTATTAAGATGGTTGCTGTTCACCCATATATATTGATATATATATATATATATATTTATATATATATATAATATATATATATATATATATATATATATATATATATATATATATATATATATATACAAACACTCACAAACACACACCCCTATGCATTTATATATACATATATATATATATATATATATATATATATATATATATATATATATATGTATATATATATATATATGTATATATATATATAAATATATATATATATATTTATATATATATATATATATAGATAGATAGATAGATAGACCTTGCTCTTTATTATACAGGAGAGACTATCACGGGATTTAAAATTTTTTAATAATATATATTTGTATTTGGGCTACTGTTCCTTTGTAAAAGAGCCAGTTTCTCTATATTACCTAAATCCACCAAGAGAAAATTTCTTATTTTTTCTTATTCGTTCACCACTAATTCTGTTTTTGTGCAAAATGCGATGCATATAAGAGTATGGAATTTCTGTAACTCCAAAAAAAGCACGAATTCGGATATTCTTCTTATAACTGATAAAAGAAATAAGATTTAGATATAATTTCCATTAAATATACGAAATAATACTATCTCTCGTGTATTGGCTGGGAAACTTTTCATTTATGATTTTTGATTGAGGAAAATATAGTACGAAAAAGTATTTTACAAATGCATAAACATTTATTGATATAAGTACATAACATAAAGAACATGAATTTTTTTTCTTGAATATTACTTATTTTGTAAAAAAAATTTTTTTTTTTTTCAAACATGAGTTAGCTAAGATTAAGTTCAAACATTTTAACAAGAAATTATCTCGTGGTAAATTAAATAAGTTTTATTTAATCTTTTAAAAAGTTTCCTCTAGAAATGCAGTCAACATTTCAAACCGAATAGATGAAAGAGTTATGACGTCAAGTTCAGTTCTGTCATGCTCCTTATCTGAACTTTTTCCTGTAACTTTTCTTCTTACTCCCAGAAACCCTGAAGTCTTTGAGCGCAGAAACATGGAAAAATGTAGATTGATTTCTTTACTACCTAAATATGTCAGCTGAAAGGTTTTCTTCGCTTTAGAAACGATCAAAAGGGGATGAACGTTATCTCTTTTTAATGACTGGAATATATCAAAATGGATAACAGAATACGTTTCCGGAACATTTTTATTTCAAAGAACTTAATCCATTATCAATTCATGGCGTTGAATTGAGAATAGTTACAGTTATCAACTACGTAACTCTAAAAATAATCAATTAAAACAAGCCATACAAAAGTCCTAATTACTC
This sequence comes from Palaemon carinicauda, assembly GCF_036898095.1. Taxonomy (NCBI): domain Eukaryota; kingdom Metazoa; phylum Arthropoda; class Malacostraca; order Decapoda; family Palaemonidae; genus Palaemon; species Palaemon carinicauda. Next base: position 25,269,976 of record NC_090730.1, read on the forward strand.
CAAGAATATTAATCATGAAAGGATTAAACTTTAATAATATATAATACAACAATTTCT
>NC_090730.1:25275032-25290032 GCF_036898095.1 Palaemon carinicauda
ATAGAGGGCAGTTTCACATATTGTCTAATAACCTTTAACTTTTCCTGTTTCCCAGAAGAGTTGGGAGACGGCCGCAGTTTTCATATTCATCATTTAGGTGTTGAATAAATGATGACGCTTAATGGCCAGTTTAGGGCCGTTGTTATTCATCTCTCTCTCTCTCTCTCTCTCTCTCTCTCTCTCTCTCTCTCTCTCTCTCTCTCTCTGTATATGTGTGTATATGTGGGTCTGCGTGTATATCATCGTCATCGTCATCGTCATCAGTCGTTCCTAGTCCATTGCAGGATAAATTCATCAGACATGTCTTTCCACATGCGTCTGTTTCTTAGCTCGTCAATCCATTTGTCTACTCTTCCTTTCCTTTCCCCCGCTGCGTTTTTAATTTCTAGGGACCCATTCTCTTATATATATGAATACACACACACATACACACACACACACACACACACACACACACACACATATATATATATATATATATATATATATATATATATATATATATATATATATATATATATATATATATATATATATATATATATATATATATATATATATATATATATATATATATATATATATATATATATACATATATATACATATATATATGTATATATATATATATATATATATATATGTACATATATATATATATATATATATATATATATATATATATATATATATATACATAGTGTATATATATATATATATATATATATATATATATATATATATATAAATAAATATATATATATATATATATATATATATATATATATATATATATATATATATATATAGCCAATATGAGGAGATTTTTATGTATAACCACCAAGTTGCAATTGCCTTTCAAGATCTATAGACGAAAGACCAAACGAGTAGCGTTCCTTCTAGACACTTTTCTTCTCCCAATGTGTCCTCAGGTGTCGAACGGAATAATGGTAACAGATAAGCAAATACGAAGGGGTAAAACACAGGCTAAAATCATAACTTCAGGTAACATTGATATCAATTACCGTGATTACAAAAAAAAAACATTTTAACGAGGGTGATGATGAAAAATGGAGGGAGAGGGAGAAGTTCTGCTGCATTATTTAATCCTTTTTAACTTGTTATAATTTGTTTAACAATTATAATAATGATGATGTGGATGATTATGAGGGATTTAAAGTAAAAGAAGGTTTTTTGAGTGACGACAGCATTTAGAAAAAGTGGTATATGTTAAGAGTATGATTACCATGTTTATTATTATTGTATATATATGTATGATTTAGTTAAATTGAAAATCCATAAAGTCACAGGTTGTTTAGTTATAATTATTATTAATACTTACCACCGTCAGGTATAGAAATTTAAAAATATAGTACAATATTATTAGCTTTCTAAGAATTATACACAAGATATCAACAAGCGAGATTTCCTAATATTTTTTCAAAAATACACATAAGAAATCTTTATTTCTATCACTAAAATTAGATTTGAGGTGCTTCCATGATGGCCATCTTGAAAAAAGGCCATTTTTGTCAAGTTGCCCAAGGCATATTTTAGTAAAATTTATTTTTGTTTTTGGAAAGCACTCCTAAAAACCAATTGGAATATACTATAAAAGATTTTTAGATTTGATTTTATTTTCCAGATTCTTGATGAGACTGAATCAATAACGCTTAAAACGGTCCCAGAAGATTGAAATTACTGCCAGGTCTTTGGTAAGAGAGCATAAATATCATTTAAAATGCTTCCATGAAACTCCATTCAAAATGGACATTCGTTTACTGGACTTTAAGGGTAGGTACAGCATTTACTTTGCTTCTTAGATCATAGTGTAATTTCCTAATCAATAAGCGCCATAGAAATTAAATTTTTTCAAGCAGGAAATGCTTGCTATCCCTTTTGTATATATTTTTATTATTATTATTATTATTATTATTATTATTATTATTATTATTATTATTATTATTATTATTATTATTAGTTATTATTATTATTATTATTATTATTATTATTATTATTATTATTATTATTATTTTTTTTTTTTATTTTATTATTATTTTTATTATTATCATTAACGTCTATATCGTTATTAATGTTGATATTTTTATTGTAGTTCTTTATCATTGTTCATTTCAAATACTACAAAGAGAAAAATAATCCCTTTCTTTAAAGATGAGGACAAATAAGAAGTTTTTATGTAATAGATCAATGGTACCAATGCATAGACTTAATGTGGAAGAAAAAAAAACAGTAGTGTACGTAAAAGAAGAAAAAAAAACAAGAAAACAATATAAAACTTCATAGAAAAGGAAAATAAGCGATACCTTAAAGTGAATATAAAGTGACCTAAAAGACTCAAAAGGTTAGGTTACGGTGAATATTGCATTCAAGCAGAATATTGCCTCAACATCAGCACTGGTGTAAGGGACATTGTCAATATTTTCCATTAAGCAGAGCAACTCTACTATGAAATATATAACAATTACTAATTTCTGATAAAGAAAAAAACATTAAAAATAATTTTGAAGGTTCACCTTTATATAACAATCACTAATTGCTGATAAAAAAAATTAAAGGCAATTTTGGAGGTTCATCTTTATATAACAATCACTAATTGCTAATAAAAAAAATTAAAGGCAATTTTGGAGGTTCATCTTTATATAACAATCACTAATTGCTGATAAAAAAAATATTAGAGACAATTTTAGAGGTTCACATTTTTCAGTATTACCTAATTATGATTTAGTAAGTTTTGTCTCAAGATATGATCTATCAGAAGCTATTATGAATGCTCATATTGAACTATCATAAGCAACAGAAGAATCAAAATGGAATTTATCTAAATTTTCTTAAAAGAATGTCATTGATTGTTTAATGATGCTCTAATTAATCACGGAAAGTTTTATATAGTATTATGAAGAGCACCTAAATAAATTGTTTCAATATTCAATTTCTTTTTTATATCAGTATCAAAGCTAAAATTTTAAATTTTGGGGGGTAAAAAAGTGAGATACTTTAGATATGACAGAGCAATGAGACGATTCTTCAAAGAATTTAAATGTTTAAAATTTTTCCTCTCCTTAGCAAAGCATGTCATTTTGGTCCTATTAACTTAATGGAGATAAATCTTCTGAAGTTTATAATGTGGTTAGAAGAGAATTGATTTAATTAGATATATGCTCTCTACTTCTGGTAGGAAAAGAAATGGAAACAGATGCATAAAATGGAATAGTAATTTGGTGAATATATTAACCCAGCTGAGTAAATGCTGTCAATTCTTTAGACAGGAATATGAATAAGGGTTGTGGTGGCCGATGTGGTAAGGTCCTTGACTGGTGATCACCAGACTGTGGTTCGAGTTCAGCTCAAACTCGTTAGTTCTTTTGGTCTCTGCAACCTCCCTATCCTTGCGAGGTAAGGATGATGGTTAGGGGAGCTTACATGTCTATCTGGTGAGTCGCCAGCAGTCATTGCCTGGCCCTCCCTGGTCCTAGCTTAGGTGGAGAAGGGACTTGGGTGCTGGTTATATGTATATGTGGTCAGTCTCTAGGGCGATGTCCTGTTTGATAGGGCTTTGTCACTGTCCCTTTCCCCTGCCATTCATGAGTGGCCTTCAAGCTTGAAACCATTAAACAAATATGGCTAGTTTTAGAATACAAATTTTGATATTCAAATGTTAGCTGGCTTTTCTCTTTTACTTGGGGTTTAATCAAAGAACGTAAACTAGTACTCTTGAATCAATATAACAAAAACGCCATATCAAATTTATCCGAATAAAATAAATATGAATATAAAGACAAAGTATCTTTTATGCTGCTCTAATCCACTTACAATATATGATTCGCAAACAATGTTTGCCGCTAACCAAGTATTGCATTTATAAAGTATCAAACCCTGACTACATATACATATACATATCACCAATGAAGTGGTGGAAATTTTTGAATCTGATAAGGCTTGATTCTATTAGGGGTATCAGTCAGGCACTTCCTAATGAAACTGTAATGAAAATATACATGCGAGGATTTTATAACTCATCTGATTTATTGCTTGTTCTTCATTCTAGAATGAACATCATGACATTATCTGTTCAAAAGTTAAAGAAAAGTATTACAGTGTGCTATAACCAATACAACCTTTACATATTATGAATATATGATCTATCAAATAGAAAAGAGTTCACTAGTCTAACCCGAAGGCTATTTTGACTATCGATCCTATCTAATCCTTGTATCTTATTATTTTTCAACACACACTAAGAATATAATTCAAAGCAAAAATTCTAAATGGTTTTCTGAGCTGGGGTGAAATTCAGATGGCCAAAACATGATGATCCTTGGTTTGAAAGCTGAGTTTTTTTTTTTTTTTTTTTTTTTTTTTTTTTTTTTATTCATTGTAAACTCCCATGAATTTGAAATGCTTTTCAATATCCAAAAGAATTTTAGATGTCCAGATAACAAGAGAATCTTTGGGTTTAAGTAAAATTTTGTATATCTATAGTTTTTTTTTTTTTTTACAATTATACAAACATACCAGAATTTGGAGGGAGGGGAGGTGTAAAAAGCTATACTTTAATACTTTAATCTTTCGTTAACTGTATTAAAGTATAGAGAACTTTCTCTTCCTACAAATTATGAAAGCTTAGTTTCTATTACAAAATAATGAATGAAGCGCTATTCTAGAGTAATAAGCTTCGGCTTATTAACGTTTGGTTGGAAAAAAAGAGATATGTTTTGGCGATGAAATGTTATCACTTAATAGAAAAGTAATTGGTAAATTGTATTGGCTAATATTAGAGTAAGTAAGGTATAATTACTAACGTTTTGCTCAACAAAAAGGGAAAATAAGTCACCCTTATAATTAGAAATTATTATTTTTTTCAAAAATTGCGTCCGACGCCAATTCTGTATTAATTCGAAAGCGAATGAATGCTAATTATTGCCCCCATATTTGCATTACATAAATTCTTGGATAAAATATGGAAATGACTTATTTATGTTAAAAATAACTAAAACACGGGAAAATTGTCTTTTTACCAGATATAAGTGGATGTATATATTATTCTTTATTGTAGACGTATTTTAAAATGAAATGTAGCTTTTTTATTTATGGAGTAAATCTATTTACCTGGATATTATTCGAAAAGGTTACCTATATTTTCCTCCATTCATTCCCATTCATTTTCCTAATCTGTTGTCATTTGCATCTTATGGTTCATTACATATTTTCACAATTTTCTCTATATTTTGTTAATATTTAGGAATTAAGAAAAATAAACCTAGATTACTCGGATTACAACATTCAAATATTTTCTTCACTAGTAAACACCAATTTTCAACGGGTTTTGGCAAGAAGGTTGATATTTCCATAGAAATTAGATAACATAAAAATGGAATAATAATAGAATTCAAATTAGTTTGTTACACTTAACGACTTTTTATCTTGATTCCAATAACAGTTGTTATGTTGAAATTAATGTTGATAGTGCAACCATCCATCTTCATTTGTATGTGCGTTGCTTGCTGCTCATGCGTCTTACAGATATTCTATTTTCACCCTAGAAAGATTAATATTGATAGTTTTATGCGTGCACACAAACACATACACACACACACACACACACACACATATATATATATATATATATATATATATATATATATATATATATATATATATATATATATATATATATATATATATATATATATATATATATATATATATATATATATATATATATATATATATATATATATATATATATATATATATATATATATATAACTAGTATATACGACCTGCCAGAAGCGACGGCCATAAATTTCAATAGATATGTACATACACGCACATGCACCCCCTCTCACCAACGTTCGACTAATATATCTCCTCCCTACCCGAGGGATAGGTAGAGTTAAGCGTGACCGGAATTATATACATACATATATATATATATATATATATATATATATATATATATATATATATATATATATATATATATATATATGTATGTATATATGTATTTGTATATATCTGTACATATATATATGTATATATATACAGTATATATATATATATATATATATATATATATATATATATATATATATATATATATATATATATATATATATATATATAAAGAGAGAGAGAGAGAGAGAGAGAGAGAGAGAGAGAGAGAGAGAGAGAGAGAGAGAGATCTTGCTCTTCAATATACAGGGGAAACTCCCTGTCACTGGATTTAAAATTTTGTAATAACATATATTCATTATTGGGCTACTGTTCCTTTGTTAAACGATTCTGTACCAACCGTGTGTCACACGATCGTACATAAATTATTTTGTATATATTAAGCTTGTATCTGCGCTCTTCCCTTGCACTAAAAAGAACCAGAATAAACATGTCTGCCTTTTTCCTCTGTAACATTGTCTCTTTCTCGAACATGAAATTTCCTGTTGCCTTGAGGTTTTGTATATAAAGGAGTGTTCTTTAATAAAGTTACTCAGTTGATTGCTTCCTGCCTTTGTGTCACAACCTTCTCCCGGGCTGACACATTGGTGACCCCGGAAGTTGACTCGCTCCCACAGCCTTCCACACCCTCCCACCTCGCCCCTCCATCGTTGGTACTATGGCGGACTCTACGGAAGTTGGTGCTGCGGCTGCCCCATTGAAACTTTCATCGTTTGCCAGCGGAGAGGCGTTTGCTTGGTTTCAGCGCGCAGAAGTCCAGTTTCGCATCAAGGGCGTGACTCGCTCAACCACCAAAGCAGATTATGTTCCCGCGGCGATACCCGAGGGCACCTTCCCAGAAATATCCGACTTACTTTGTGAACAAGGAGACACCCCAATAGCGTATGACGCCCTCAAAACATACCTTTTGCAGCAGTATTCGCTGTTGCCAGCCGCCCGTATGGCAAAGCTTTTTCAGCTCTCGCAACAACCATTTGGGGACCAAAGGGCTTCGCTTGCCCTCAGGGAAATGGCCAGTATCGCTCGCCTTAAACCTGCCGCAGACGGCTCTCCTCGTGAGGTGAATCTACTTCGTGCCCTTTGAATAGGCCGTTTACCCGGACCTATACGCGCTGCCATACCCGATGTCGATAGTTTACCCATAAAGGACTTGATGACCAAAGCCGACGCCCTTATGGACAGCCACTTCAAGACCTCCATCAACGCCTCCACCCCTGACGAAGAGGATGCCTATTCAACGTCAACCGAAGCTGACATGAATGCCGTAGGACATACACGCCTACCCCGTGACGTGCCGAAGCAGCGACAAAGCCGCCCACCACCCACCAATCGCTCCCGCCCCAACAAACAATTCTACAGCCACTTACTACCTCCCATCCGCTGCAGTTTTGGTACTACCACTTCAGATTCAGGGAAACTGCGAAGAAATGTGCCGAGGATTGTCAGTGGCCAAAAAACGTGTAAGTAGGCCATCGCTCATGGCGGTGGCCTCCCGTGTTTCTAATATTTTCTTTTTACATGATGCAGGAACGGGCGTGCGATTTTTGGTAGACATGGGTGCTTGTCATTCTCTTTTGCCAAGGAAACTCTTCAAGACACGATGTAGTCTGTCTACATCTGCCGACGTCCGCTTGGTAGCTGCCAACGGATCTGCAATACCCAACTACGGTTACGAGAACCTTACATTATCGTTCGGAAACGATAAATTCAATTGAAAGTTTCTCGTTGCTGACGTCACATTGCCAATCCTCGGTGCGGATTTCCTCTCTCATTTCCACCTTCTGGTCGATGTCGCCCACCAACGATTGGTCAACGCAGACTCGTACTTCTCGACACCTCTCCAACCCGCCCCCTCTAACCTCGCTCTCCTCATCAGCACACCCACGGATGCCTACGCCCACCTCCTCACGTTGTACCCGGATGTTCTCCTTCCAGAACTTCGCCAAACGCCCTGCCAAGCATGGTATCTATCACCATATCAAGACGACGGGACCCCTAGTCCTTGCAAAATTCAGACGTCTGGCACCGGAATGATTGGCAGCCGCCAAACAGACGTTCGCCGAAATGGAGGAAATGGGCCTTTGCGAAAAGGCCTCCAGCCCATGGTCGTCACCCTTACACATCGTTCTGAAGAAAGACGGCTCCCTCCGTCCGTGCGGGGATTACAGGCGCCTGAACATGCAAACAGAACTGGATCACTACCCCCTCCCAAACATTGCCGATGTGACCTCCTACCTGCACAAAGCGAAGGTTTTCCCTACGCTCGACCTCCTGAAGGGGTATTATCAGGTGCCTATGAACCCAGAAGACATCCCCAAGACCGCCATCACCACTCCGTTTGGTACATACACCTTCAATTACTCCTGTTTTGGCCTTTGTAATGCTGGGGCCACGTTTCAACGTCTCATGGATGGCATCTTAGGGGACCTCCCTTTCTGTGTATGTTATGTAGACGACATACTTGTGTTCTCCTCCTCAAAAGAGGAATACCTCCATCACCTGTGCATCGCGCTCGACCGCCTGCAACAAAACGGCCTTGTAGTCCGGTACGACAAGTGTACCTTTGGCGCCAACGAAGTGTCGTTCTTAGGGCACCACGTCACTCCTGAAGGAGTCCATCCCCTCCCTGAGAAGGTAGCAGCCGTTCAGAACTTCCCCGCACCCTCGACCGTCAAAGCTCTGCAGGAATTCTTGGGCATGATCAACTATTATCCCCGTTTTCTGCCAGCCATTGCCACCACTCTTGCTCCCCTCTACGCCTCCCTCAAGGGCAAGCCAAAGGACCTGAAGTGGGGTCTCCTTCAAGAAGCAGCCTTCTGCAATGCAAAGAAGGCACTATCAACTGTTGCGGCTGTCACTTTTCCTATCCCACATGCCCCTCTCCTTCTCTCCACCAATGCCAGCGACGTCGCTATTGGTGCAGTACTCGAGCAGGTGGTCAACGGCTCTCCCCGCCCATTGGTCTTCTTCAGCAGAAAACTGTCCAAGGCAGAATCGGGTTATTCTACCTTCGATCGAGAATTGCTGGCGGTGCACTTGGCTGTCCGTCACTTTCGCCATTTCTTAGAAGGTACGCCCTTCGTCATTTGCACAGACCACATGCCTCTGGTGCACGCCTTTACTCGACAGTCTGATGCCTGGTCCGCCCGGCATTGCCGTCATCTCTCCGCCGTGGCTGAATACAATTGCACCCTTCAATACGTCCCTGGGAAAATGAATCCCGTTGCCGATGCCCTGTCAAGAAACACGTTGGCTGCCGTTCAACTGGGATTGGATTACAACGCCCTGGCTGAAGCCCAACGATAGGATCCAGAGTATCAAGCATGTAAGACATCCAGCACGTCTCTCCAACACCACCCTCCTCTGTGACATTAGTATTGGCAGACCGCGACCTTGGATTCCTGCTCCCATATGCCGAAAGGTGTTTGATTTCATTCACGGCCTTTCACATCCCTCGTGCTGTTCTACTACACAGCTGCTGAAGGCAAAGTTCGATGCTAAGGATTGGGTCCGCGCCTGTACTTCTTGCCAAACTTCCAAAGTACATCGACACACGGATTCAGGAGTGGGCACCTTTCCTCAACCTCAGCGTCGTTTCGCACACATTCACGTCGACGTTGTAGGCCCCCTACCCACATCACAAGGACATCATTACCTGTTTACCGTCATCGACCGCTCCACTCGTTGGGGTGAAGCCATTCCCATGGAAACTGCAACGTCCGCCTCATGTACATCTGCCTTACTCTCTGGATGGATTGCAAGATTTGGTATCACTGAGCATATTACTTCTGACAGGGGAACCACTTTCACCTCTCAGTTGTGGACATCATTAGCGAATCTCCTGGGCATCACCCTACATCAGACAACGGCCTACAACCCCGCTGCCAATGGAATGGTTGAACGTTTTCATCGCACCCTCAAAGCAGCTTTGATGTTCCGCTGCAAGGATTGCAACTGGTTTACTCAGCTTCCCTGGGTCCTCCTGGGACTAAGGACCACTCCTAAAGACGCCCTCGATGTCTCGGCAGTGGAAATGGTGTATGGCAACCTGTAGGTCATCCCTGCCGAATTTTTTCCTTCTATAACTTCCTCCGACGATCTCCAGCGCATATGTCACGTCGTGGGAAAATTTACTCCATGCCGCCAGACTTACAAGCCCCCAGCGAAGCATCACATACCAACAGACTTGCACTCTGTAATGCACGTCTTCCTGCACAACGACACTAGCAAGCCACCCCTAACGCCCCCTTATACGGTCCCTTTCCTTGTGATCTGACGCAGTCCGAAAGCATTCCTACTAAACTTTCGTGGCAAAGAAGACTGGGTCTCCATTGATCGTCTAAAACCTGCTTATCTTCTGCCAGGTGACCCGCCTATAGTTCGCCTCTCTAAATCAGGGCGCCCTATTTAACATGTAGAGTATGTCATTTTTAGGGGGGGAGCCATGTACCAATCGTGTGTCTCACGATCGTACATAAATTATTTTGTATATATTATGCTTATATCTGCGCTCTTCCCTCACACTAAAAGGAACCAGAATAAACATGTCTGCGTTTTTCTTTTGTAACATTGTCTGTTTCTCAAACATAAAATTTCCTGTTGCCTTGAGGTTTTGTATATAAAAGAGAGTGTTCTTTAATAAAGTTATTCAGTTGATTGCTTCCCACCTTTGAGTCAGAACCTTCTCTCGGCCCGTCACAATTCAATTTCTCTATATTACCTAAATCCACCAAGAAAAAAATTCTTATTTTTTCTTATTCGTTCACTATTATTTCTGTTTTTGTGCAAAGTGTGATGCAGATAAGAGTATGGAATTTCTTGAACCCCAAAAAGGAACAAATTTAGATATTCTCTTTATAACTGATAAAAGAAATTAGATTCAGATGTACTTACCAATAAATATACGAAATAATACTATCTCTCGTGTATTGGCTGGAAAACGTTTCATTTATGAGTTTTGATGGAGAAAAGTATAGTACGGTAAAGTTATTTTCACAAATGCATAAACATTTATTGATATTAGTACATAACACAAACAACACAAATTTTTTTCTTAAATATTACTTATTTTGTATAAAATATTTTTTTTTTTTTAAACGTGGGATTAATCATCGATCCATATTCATGAGTTAGCTAATATTAAGTCAAAATATTTTAACAAGGAGATGTCTCGTGCTCAATTGAATTTTTTTAAATTATCTTTTAAAAAGTTTCCTTTATAAATGCAGTCAACATTTCAAACCGAATAGATGAAAGAGAGTTATGACGTCAAGCTCAGTTTTGTCATGCTGGTTACCTGAACTTTGTCCTGTAACTTTTCTTCTCACTCCCAGAAACCCTGAAGTCTTTGAGGCAAAAACATGGAAAAATGTAGATTGATTTCTTTACTACCTAAAGGTGTCAGCTAAAAGTTTTTTTTCGCTTTAGAAACGATCAAAGGAGATGAACGTTATCTCTTTTTAATGACTGGAATAAATCAAAATGGATATCAGAATACGTTTCCGGAACCTTTTTTTACAAGAACCTAATACATTGTAGTTTCAAAATTCTTTAGAAATTAACAACCCACCAACCTACGTTACATTAATTACAAGTATCAACAACCTAATTCTAAAAATAATTGATTAATAAAAGCCATAGAAAGGCCTAATTACTTCAAAAAAAGATAAATCATGAATTAATTAAACTTTAATAATGTATAATAAAAATATTCCCACCAAGTGGGATTATGAGGATAAGCCAGAAAGGTAGGATAAATCATGAAAGAATTAAACTTTAATAAGACATAATACAACAAGTTCTGCCAAGTTGGATTATGATAGTAAGTAAGAAAGGTAGGAAGGATTAGCTGAATCATCCAGTCATGTGAATATTAGGACACTTTGGAATCCTCCTTTTAAAATCCCATCACTAGTTTCCTGTACACAATAATATATCGTGCATTGTATAACCTTTTGCTTTAGTACTTACACAGAGATATCAAAGAGCCATGGAGACATCCCATATTCATGTCTCGATAGAAATATTTATAACAGACTGGTTTCTATCCCGCCTACAAACTTAAACATAAGATTTACTTTCTACAACAAAGATTTTCTGATACTAGATAACTGTTTAGCTCTTCCATGCTATAGATCCACATCACACTCACGTTCCTCTATAATTTCTATCAGGGTTATTCCATCGATGTATTTTTAACCTATAAATATCACACATAATGGTTTTATATCAAGTATTTGATCAGAATGTTTTTTTTTTTTTTTTTTTCAGAGTAAATCTTCGCAGTTCTTCTATGTTAATCATTTGTCTTCTGTTCGAGTCTCTCAATAAAAGTTTTTCCATATCCCTGCAAGCTCAGTATCGTTATGCCTTTATAAGTCTTATACTATTCATCTTCCATAATGCATAATCAACATACTTCATTGATTCAGGACATTGCTTGAGTCAGACAGTAATTTCACATTTGGAACACATTTCACGAGTTATTTTCGAGTCAATCTTCTTTTCTGTAGCTACTTCCTTGTAGAAATAAATTTCCATTCTTCTTAATGCCCTTGGTTATCTCAAGTTTTTATTACATATCTTCATTTTCTTTACTCTCCCGTTTTATTGAAATGTATTTAATTGTGTATATGTACATAATATTATCTTCTGTCTTGTAATATCATCAAGAGAAACCTATTGTTAGGGCAACCCAAACTAGTGTGAATATTGACTTATTTTATCCTTCTAAAATTCAAATGATCCGTATTAACTCTGAAAAATTATACTCCTATTTCTCACACTAACCCATTTGGAGCTTCTCTATCCTTAAATACTGGCGCCTTATATTATGGTCACTTTAAATATACTGTCCTTATAACAATGTTTTTAATTAGTCAGCTTTTATTTATGCTGCCTTTTCCATTAATCAATTAATAGTCATTCAATGTTCTACTCATACCTCTGATCTGCTCATCCATCCACTTTCTCTTCAATCTATATAAGAAACATACATTTGGTTCTCTATTTTCTCACATGTACGTATCTCGTATGTTGATCTCACTCCTAGAAAATCAATTAAACCTAGTTTCAAAGCATTTGGGAACCTAAAGCTCTAACCCTTTCCTTTTACTTTTTACTTTTTCCTTACTTTTTCTTTTCCTCCTGACCTAATCTTGCTGCACCTAAACTTTTTGCAATTAACTTTCTGCGCGCTTTAAAGGGATTCGGATTTTTACCGTGAAATTTTATTTCTGAAACTTCCCCGTTTCAGCATAGCGCTTGGTTAATATATGCATCAACCATAATAAGCTTATTAGCAGCTTATCAACAAGCCCTCCCAATAACAAATTAGAATATACTATAAAAGATTTTAGATTAGATTTTATTAGCCAGATTCTTGATGAGACCGGATCTATAACGCTTAGAATGCTCCCAGAAGACTAAAATTACTTCCAGGTCTTTGCTAAGACAGCATAAATGACATTCAAAACGCTTCCATGAAACTCCATTCTGAATGGACATTCGATACAGCATTTACTTTGCTTCTCAGCTGATGGTGTAATTTTCTAACCAATAACTGCCATGGAAATTAAAAATTTTCAAGCAGGAAATACTCGCTATCCCTTTTGTACATATTATTATTATTATTATTATTATTATTATTATTATTATTATTATTATTATTATTATTATTATTATTATTATTATCATTATTATTATTATTATTATTATTATTATTATTATTATTATTATTATAGTTTATATTGTTATTACTGTTGATATTCTTATTATAATTCTTTATCATTGTTCATTTCAAAAACTACAAAGAGAAAAATAATCGCTTTCTTTGAAGATAAGGACAAATAAGTTTTTATATTACAGGGCAATTCGAACAATGCATAAAAACTTAATATATAATACAAGGGCATAATTCATCATCACTCGCTGAAAATAGTTCTAAAAGAACTCCAGTTTGGTTCTAAAGAAAAAAAAAAACAGTAGTATGCGTAAAAGAAGATGAAAAAGGCAAGGAAATATAATAAAACATTATAGGGCTTTGTCACTGTCCCTTGCCTCTGCCATTCATGAGCGGCCTTTCAATCTGAAACCTTTATTATTATTATAATTATTATTATTACTATCCAAGCTACAACCCTAGTTGGAAAAGCAAGATGCTATAAGCCCAGGGGCTCCAACAAGGAAAAATAGCCCAGTGAGGAAAGGAAATAAGGAAATAAATAAATGAAGAGAACAAATTAACAATAAATCATTCTAAAATAAGTAACAACGTCAAAACAGACATGTCATAAATAAACTATTAACAACAACAAAAACAAATATGTCATAAATAAACTATAAAAAGACTCATGTCCGCCTGGTCAACAAAAAAGCATTTGCTCCAACTTTGAACTTTTGAAGTTCTACTGATTCAACCACCCGATTAGGAAGATCATTCCACAACTTGGTCACAGCTGGAATAAAACTTCTAGAGTACTGCGTAGTATTGAGCCTTGCGATGGAAAAGGCCTGGCTATTAGAATTAACTGCCTGCCTAGTATTACGAACAGGATAGAATTGTCCTGGGAGATCTGAATGTAAAGGATGGTCAGAGTTATGAAAAATCTTATGCAACATGCATAATGAACTAATTGAACGACGGTGCCAGAGATTAATATCTAGATCAGGAATAAGAAATTTAATAGACCGTAAGTTTCTGTCCAACAAATTAAGATGAGAATCAGCAGCTGAACACCAGACAGGAGAACAATACTCAAAACAAGGTAGAATGAAAGAATTAAAACACTTCTTCAGAATAGATTGATCACCGAAAATCTTGAAAGACTTTCTCAATAAGCCTATTTTTTGTGTAACTGTAGAAGACACAGACCTTATATGTTTCTCAAAAGTAAATTTACTGTCGAGAATCACACCTAAAATTTTGAAAGAGTCATACATATTTAAAGAAACATTATCAATACTGAGATCCGGATGTTGAGGAGCCACCGTCCTTGACCTACTTACAATCATACTTTGAGTTTTGTT
>NC_090730.1:25295032-25297532 GCF_036898095.1 Palaemon carinicauda
AAAACTATTTTAGTCTTAAACTTTCTATAATTCGATTGTACCTAAAGCGTACCTGATGCACCTCCCCATTTCGGTATTCTGAGAAAAAAGATGGTCTTCCTTTAACTTTTTACAGTTTTTGGAAGACGTGAGAAACTTCTTGAGAGAAAAACAGGAAAACTCAGCTTTTTTTTTCTTCTATCCGGGTCTTTTATTATTCTTTAAGCAGTATCTCTTGTTGAAGAAGCCATTACATCTGCAAAGAAGAGGAAGTTTAGTTTTATCTGTGTATGCATCGCCAAATCGTTCGCCTTGCATTTGCATGGCCGCAGATCGATCCCAGCCAGGACCATGGGTTTAAGCTGTTTACTAGGGAGGCCACTGCTGTGGTTGGGCATCACAGTGGGTTGTTGGTCTTGCCCAGCTAACGTTCTGGTGAGGATCTATTCTGATGAAACTGGAACTGAAACCGAACACCTTTACTTAGTATATATTGCTAACTCGTTCGCCTTGTATTTGCATGGCCGCAGATCGATCTCAGCCGGTACCGTGAGTTTAAACGGTTTACCAGGGAGGCCAATGCTGTTGTTGGGCACCACAGTGTGGTGTTGGTCTTGCTCAGCTGACGTTCTGGTGAGTATCTATTCTGATGAAACTTGAACTGAAACCAGACACCTTTACTGTGTATGTATTGCTAATGCGTTCGCCTTGCATTTGCACGGCAGAAGATCGATCCCAGCACAAGACTGTGAGTTTAAGCTGTTCACTAGGGAGGTCAATGCTGCGGTTGGGCACCACAGTGAGGGATTGGTCTTGCTCAGCTGACGTTCTGGTGGACATCTATTCTGATGAAACTGGAGCTGAAACCAGACATCTTTACCTTTAGATTGTCATGTGGAAAAGGAATTTTTCATAATTCTCATCATCTTTTGCATTCAGATCTCCCATGATGTACCATCTTGTACATAGCACTACACTGTTAATAATTTGCATTAAAAACGGTAAATTCCAGGTAAATTTTTTTTCCAGGATTTTTACCGTTTTAAAAGAGATATTGATGTAAAGAGATGATATTACGGTCACCAACCCGTAAAAGATACTAACAAAGTATGGAAAAATTAAGGTCGCCTGTATTTTAATGAAATACGGCCGAGGACAGTAAATCTTTACGAAGAATTTCCGACCAAAATTAGGCTTTATTTTAACAGTGTAGGTATGCAGTTAATTACAAAATTTTTACTAGAAACCCGATGAAAACCGTTTCAATAACTAAATGCTATTTTCTCCAAGAAGATGGAACCAAGTCATGACTGGAAGGATAATTCCTGTTTATAATTTCATAAAATTTCTATAACCCCTTTTTTATTTATTCTGCTCAAATACATTTTACAATTTTGGTCTTCTTCGGCTACGTCTTTTTCTTCTCTTTTTATTATCACTGTCGGTAATTTAAGAGTTGAATGTTATTATTAATATCAGACCATAGGGCTGAAATACAGTTTATAAAAGTAATTATAGAGAATCTCTAATTTAGAAACGAGAAATGTGTTTCTTGAAATATTCATATGAAGTGATAACTTTTTCATAGCGTTATTTTTGTTTTCTTAGGCAATAAAAGGTAATAAAAAAAAAATAAAAAAAAAAAAATAACGAGTGAAATATGAATGTATTCTCTCAATATTTATGTGATTTGTGGAGTATGTAATTTCTTGGACAATCTAAATATTTCAAGAAATACTGGCAGATTTTTTATGTTGTATGAGAACGATCTAATAATAAGTACATGCTAAAATTTGTCTTTCCCAAACAGTACTTTTTCCAAAATTCAAAATAGGTGTAAAATAGTGTATCATGTTGTAGATTTGTTGTGTAAAGACAGTGGTTCACATGACTGATTAAACAGGTAATTGGGTAGCCCCCCTTTCTTCCCGCAAAATTGATGTAATAGTATTTTTTCGTTATTTATAAAATAAATAGATTCTGTCACTTAGATGACTTTTTCTGAGAGGTTGAACATTATTTTCTTATCTGTTAAACTTAATATAGAGTTATCCAATGTGGCGAGAGTTGTTAAATATTAAACATACAAAATGAGAGAGAGAGAGAGAGAGAGAGGAGAGAGAGAGAGAGAGAGAGAGAGTAGGTGGCATTAGTAATAAGCCTTTTGACAAGAATTTCAATATATGGTTTCTCATATGAGTTCTCATTCACTGAAAAGGATCCTTTCATCTTTTGAAATTAGTGGAGCTGAAATGGTGTGAATCACTTGTGTGGCTTTCATTCTAAGAGCACCATATGTTTGTCAAAGATTACCAGATGTGTGTACTGTATACAAATATATCATTATATGTGCAGTATCTATCTCTCTATTTGTCTATGTATCTACCCAATCTATCTATTTATATATCTATCTATATCTATATCTATATCTATCCATCTGTCTATCTATCTATCTATCTATTATATATATATTATACTATATATAAATATATATATAGTATAGTATATATAGATAGATAGA
>NC_090730.1:25305032-25307532 GCF_036898095.1 Palaemon carinicauda
AATTGTATGTTAATGTTGATAGGGTTATATGTGTTTAACTGTATATGCATGTTGATCATGTGTACAAGCATATATATATATATATATATATATATATATATATATTATGTATATATACTGTCAAACGTGCAGGTATGTATGTACGTGTCAGTATATGTACGATATATATGTATGTGTGTGTGAATGTATATATCTAGGTATTTATTTATATATGATTGTACATGTATATATATGGTTTTGATATATACCTATGATTTTGCTTATGTATATGTATGGATAAGGCTACCCAAATTAATATAAAGAAATTGTATTGGAAGCCTAAACAAATTTACAGGTCTTCAGAAATGACCTTTGCTGTATATATATATATATATATATATATGTATATATATAAATATGTATATATAAATATATATATATATATATATATATAAATGTGTGTGTATGTATAAATGCATACTGTATACATGCATATATACATATATATATATAAATATATATATATATATATATATATATATGTATATATATATATATATATTATATATATATATATATGTATATATATACATATATATATACACACACATATATATATGTATATATATATATATATATATATATAAATATACGTATATAAATGTGTGTGAGTTTTAACACAGCATTTAATTCTCATATTAATTAAACAATGCAAATTAGTATTCTTGTTTATATGTAAAAAAAAATCCTCGACAGTTACCCTTCCATTGTTGCATCTGACAAGGAAGCACTGTATATTTTTACTATATTCTGAATATTCACGCTAAAGTCAAATCATCAATTTTATGTGTTGGTTTTTGCGACCATATTTTCCTCATATTCATGGAACATGATTGTAATTTTGATCGAACATATACAAAAATCATATGTAATTATTTTTATTCACTGAAAGGAAGAAACCAAATATAAAGCTTAAAACCTATTGGAATAAATTCATCACTGGTTTTTCAATCAATAATGATACATGTATATTGTGATGTATATCAAAATTAGAACAGTAATTACACTGGCTTTCACTTTTCTTTAGTCCATTGTGGGCCTAATTATTGGAAGGAAACAAATAAATATTATTACATAACGAATGAAGGAAGTTATATCTTTTTCTTCTTATCGGTATCTTCGATCTATTTTATGTGAAATTTTTTGTTCATTTTCTTAGGCAATCTGGAAACATTGATCATTAAGAGACCATAAAAGGGTATTAGTAATCTCAACATTTAAGTCAGGCAGTGATAAAGTCACCTTTTAATCATCTTTGATATCGTCAATATGTTAATTGAAAGAGTTTCTTGTGAAACCTTCATTCTTAACAATGTAAATAGACCTTGCTCTTACCAGCATATGTATAGTCAGCAGACGTCATTGGATTACATTTTTTCCATGACAGGCTTTGAGAAATATTAACCTCAAGTAGATTTATGTGAATACTCGTGTTGGTTTTGGATACAAGAACATATTCCAATAATTCATAACATGAATTGCGTTTAACTCTTGGTCACCATTGAAAAGAATTAAATACTATATTTTCGATCACCAGTTACCAAAAAAAAAAAAAAAAAAAAAAAAAAAAAAAAAAAAAAAAAAAGGAAAAAAAAAAAATTCTGTCCTCAGTTTAGAGCTGTGCCATAAATCACGATGGTCCTGATCACGAAATTTTTAGAAATCGACGTTAATGAACTGCATAGACATTGCACATAATCATATTTAACAGCCTTTTTGTTTATGAAATTTTTAGACATTTATTTTGATTTGCAGGGGATTTGGAGTGTTAGCTCTGCTCCTGCATCGGATGGAAATGGAACGTAAGTTTACCTAATTACACAAATATTATATAGATTTTACCAACTCATGATTCACAACGAAAAGAGAGACCGATTTTCATATAGATGTGATTTCTCGGTTAAACATGTTTTTTGAATTATGGCTACATTGGATTAGTTTCATATGATTTGCTGTTTTTTTTTTTTTTTTTTTTTTTTTTTTCTTGAATAGATTTGTCTTTTTTTTCAGATGGATTTTCGTACCAGCATTCAAGGGATCGTTTACTGTGCAACCCAGAAATGGATCTTTAATCCAACCCAGAAATGAATCTTTGATCCAACCCAGAAATGGATCTCTCATCCAACCCAGGTGGACTGCTATGCCCCGGAACTTGGAATCCCTTATAAACAAATTGAATAACAGAGAAGGTACTGATAGGAAAGAACCTATTTATGAATAGAAAAAAGGAGGGGTTTATTTACTTCCTTTTAGTAAAATAATTCATAATTTCATGTCCTGAATATTGACATAAATAATTTATTCTTATTATTATAGATTATCTTTATTTTGCTTTCCATTCTTATTTCCAATGTTCAAATCTTTGGAATTTTATATGCTAATTGTTCAAATATCATTGTATATATAAAACTCAGTGATCTTCGGGTTGGTTTTGTATGTCACATTTTTAAGGCATATATGT
>NC_090730.1:25310032-25317532 GCF_036898095.1 Palaemon carinicauda
TCTCTCTCTCTCTCTCTCTCTCTCTCTCTCTCTCTCTCGCTTCAGCATCAAATTTATGGATAATTATTCTCTTTTTTCCTGCCATAGAAACTTGCGGTACTGTGAACCGTGTGACCCGCATCGTGGGAGGAATAGAAACTGAGGTGAACGAGTATCCCTGGCAAGTAGCCATCGTCTACGCCGGATCCAACAGTGTCTTCTGCGGTGGTTCTTTGCTCAACGATTTACTTGTCGTAACGGCAGCGCACTGCGTCAAAGCGTAAGGACCTTTTAGTTTCCAAAAAATAGAAGACTAATGGAGAGAAAACTCATTTACATACTTAGAAGGGTTTGAACTGGAGCTTTTGAATGTAAGATTATCAATATCACTTTAAAAAAAAAAGGTCCATATACTTTTGAGTTAGTTTTTTTTTTTTTTGGAATTTATCAATACTTTTCGTAAGTGATTCTCGCTTAAGATGTTAGACGGGTGATAAATCTCTTAAGCTCTGCAAGTTGACAATTAGAATAGAAGTTTTAAAATTATGATATGTTCAAGGTAATACAATTTAAGGTTATGTTTTAGACTTTGAAATGCAACACTGCCCCTCATAAAATTCATTCTTAAATCCAAAAACGAACATTGCATACATCATAAAATAGCTCGAGCTTGCTAGCTAACAAGAGGAAGTGTTGCATCACCATTTTACCATTTTCATCGTCGGTTTTTGTCAAAAAAAAAGACATTGTTATTCCACTTATTATTAAATTAGTACCTGACTTTTATTTAAATGCTTAGGGAAATGTCTTGTCCTTCAGATGTCCTATTTAAACCAACAGGAAGTTTTCAATTGTTATGAACTTGAGCACTGTAATGGCTTACATTTGAAATATCCTTCTAATTTTCCATTTATCTAATCAATGTTTCTGCTTAAATGAGTAAAACTTTAGAACATACATTTTTTACTTTAGATAAGGAAATGTAACGGAAGAAAGTTGACTGACCCTACTTTTGGGTGTGCCCTCTGTTCTTGAAAGCAAATCACCTTTTGTGAAATTCAGATATTCTTCGATTTTAGGAAAGAATCAATTATGTACAAATATTCAGAAAAGGAATACAGTTTAAGGGCCGATTCGTATGAAAAGAGAAATGATTGATAACTCCGTTTTGACAATATTACATTATTGTTGAGACTTGTGTTTCCAGTGCACTTATTAATGGTAAGTCTCAAATTATGTTAATGATTTTTTTTAGGACACTCCAAAATCAAACCATTTATTCTCTAGTCTTGGTGAGTGCCATAGCCTCTGTACCAAGTCCTTCCACTCTCTTGGGTTATAGTTTTCTTGCTTGAGGGTACACTCGGGCACACTATTGTATGTTATTTCTCTTCCTCTTCTTTTGTTAAAGTTTTTATAGTTTATATAAGAAATTTTTATTTTAGTGTTGTTACTCTTCCTGAAATATTCTATTTTTTCATGTTTCCTTTCCTTACTGGACTATTTTCCCTGCTGGAGCCCCTGGGCTTATAGCATTCTGCTTTTCTAACTTGGGTTGTAGCTTAGCAAGTAATAATAATATTAATAATAATAATAATATCAACAACAACAACAACAAAAATAATAATAATAATAATAATAATAATAATAATAATAATAATAATAATAATAATAATAATAATAATGATAATGATAATATATTTCATTCACTCGTTAGGATGGAGGATTACGATATAGCTGCGGATGTTCTTCTTGGAGCTCATGACGTAGAAAACCCAACAGCGATTCAGCAGAGGATTGGCGTCAGCGCTAGAGCTTATCACGGCCAATACGACGAATCAACATTGGACAATGACGTTGGGATCCTTTTGCTTTCTGCCCCTGCTACTCTCAGTGACAGAGTGAAGCCTGTGTGCTTGCCCAGAGCTGCCAATGACTACAGTGGTTACGAAGCTGTAACTTCAGGCTGGGGAACTCTGAGTGAAGGTACAAAATTCACCTTTTGTATTATAGGCTTCATCCTTATGTCAAGTACTGATGATAACACAAGTTGTCTATTAGCTGACTTATATTTCTCTTGCATCATCTTTTATGGATACTTAATATCAATCATCATCATCATCATCATCATAATCATGTCCTCATACGCCTATTGACGCAAAGGACCTTAATTATATTTCACCAGTCATCTCATTCCTGAGCTTTTAAATCAGTACTTCTCCCATCATTCTCTCCTACTTCAAGCTTCATAGCCCTCAGTCTTATAGGTCTGGGTCTTCCAACTCTTCTAGTGCCTTGTGGAACCCAGTTGAAAGTTTGGTGAACTAATCTCTCTTCCTTTTTAGCATGCCCAAACAATCTGCATCTGCCTCTCACCATGATCTCATCCACATATGACACTTACTTCTATTTTACTAATAGGAAATCAAAATTTATTGTTTTTTTTTTTTTTTTCTGGTTACTTGATTTAAAGTAATAGTTTTGGCATCAGTTAAGTCTCATATCTTATTCCTTATAGTTTATGTAATGTTTAACAAATCTTTCATTAGTTTATTTTTGATCTATCGATAGAGGTTATTATGATTTCTAATAAAATTAAATGAACATATCTCAAATTCATAGCCATAAAATACCTGTGGAGCTTTTGAAGAAAAACAGAAATTTAGGAAAACATTTACATAATAAAATCCGTGTTTCTATTTAGGAATCATAGTTTAACTTGTTTCAAAGTTAACAAAACTCTAAAAAGAATACCGTTCTGCCTGAATTGTGGTTATTTGAGAGGTAGGAATTAAGAACACATATTTCACCCTTTTCCAGATTATTGAAAGTATTTAAGATCGTCTTTCATCTAGATGTGCAAGTATCAATCTTAGATTAGTGGAAAATTTCGTGTAATGATTTTAAAGCTAATTTCATAGAAAACCGTGCATTTTAAAGAGCCCCTTCCCGGGTAAGCTATAATTTTGAAGTTTAATACAGGATGGTTGAGTGAGCATCTCTCTCTCTCTCTCTCTCTCTCTCTCTCTCTCTCTCTCTCTCTCTCTCTCTCTCTCTCTCTCTCTCTCTCTCTCACACTGAAATTATTATTTAGAAATAGAAATAATTAATGCATACTGATAAAACCTTAATTCATCACATTGGTAGGAAACTAAAAGCCTCCCTTGCTATAAATGCAACAATAACATTATATTTGTTTTACACAGTTTGTAAAACAATACCTGTAGATTTTCCGCTTTTATGGTTGGCGCTTAAACTAATGTTTACTGGAAGACTCGGTTATTTAACAAACTACACAGTCTGTTAAACGAAAGGGAATGATTGCTCGGTAACTAAAGGGCGGCAGATTCTAAAATATGGTTTCTTAGGGACTGATAAAATGGGATTTAATAAAGGCTAAGAATTTGTAGATATAGTTCATGAAAATACACCATCGCATACTAAATGGGAGTAGAGCTCAGATCAAAACAAAGCATTAAGTCAAGTGATTTTCTAGAGTAGTGCAGCTCATGAAAAAATTAATCTAAGTTTTCGGAATTTTATCTATTTTTATTAATAAAAGTTTTCCTTCGGTATGTTGATCAGAAATCATCGGAGTTTTATCTTTAGTTGCTGATTTTCTTTTATTCAATGTGAGCTTTGAATGACATATTCTGAATATTACTTATGCTAGGAAGAAATGTTTAAAGTGATTAGAAAGTTAAACGATAGGTTATCTCTTTCCTTTTAAATCAAATCAGGAACACTTGGCAAGAACATTAAACTACATAGAAAAAAAATCACCAGCAACTTAGAGCTAACGAGTATAGATAGATTGTGGGTAATGTAATATGTTATCTGAAATACATTTATTTAAATTCATCATTCTAAATTCACATAGTATGAATTGAAGCCTGACTTTGTATATAGCACTGAAGGTTCCGAGTCCTAGCTACGGAAGTATTTCCATTTTGAATCCTGGAATATATTTTCCTTTGGATGAAGCGAAATATATATTTATAAAACGCAAAAAATTAAAAGTCTTTTCATATCATGAAAAAATTCGTCACAGCGGGAAATCGGGAACAAAACTAGAAAATCGTAATTGGTTTGATTTCCTTATTTTGTCATTGAGAAAAAATATTACAGATAGCTTATTTCTTTCATTTAGAATAATATTTATCAATAATGAAAATAACGAATTTAATGAACTAAACAAATAATATAGAAAGTATTCTAATGATGTTATTTTATTAATCCGTATTCCAAAACAGGTGGTTCCCAACCAAATATTTTGAATGAAGTAGATGTACCAATAGTGACCAACGAAGCCTGCAATGGATATTATAATGGAGAAGTCACGAGCAACATGATGTGTGCAGGATACGAAGAGGGAGGCAAAGACGCCTGCCAGGTTAGTTAGGTTTCTCTGGAAAGTATTGATAATCTACTTCTATTGATTTTGTGGCAGGCTAATCCAGATGATCTGGACATGACTGGTTTATTCAAAGGAGATAACAAGCTTGTATACACACGGTTGAGGATAACGATGACATAAAAATGTAACATGAAACATACAATGTCAAGCTTAAACAGGTATTTTTATTATCAGTAAGAGAGAGAGAGAGAGAGAGAGAGAGAGAGAGAGAGAGAGAGAGAGAGAGAGAGAGAGAGAGAGAGAGAGAGAGAGAGAGAGGCGTATATGTAATACTCGTATATTACATAGCTCCCCAGTAGAAAAGCCATACATCTGAAATAGGGAACCCTGCCCTAGAGATGCGAACTGTAGGCGGATCATCTTGCAGATATGCAGCTTTTAGGCGAACAATAGAGACCCAGTCTTCTTTGCCACAAATTACATTTAAGAACGCTCTCCATTTGCAACAGATAACAAGGAAAAGGCCCATGTAAGGGGGAGTTAGCGGTTTCTGGCAAGTGTCGGTGTGCACAAAGCCATGTGTTAGGATACTTAAAGCTTGTGGTATGTGTTGCTTCACATGAGGCTTGTAAGTCTGGAGTCAGGGAATAAATTTCGCCACAAATTGACGTTGGCGCTAGAGATTGTCTGAGGAGGTTGCAGACAGAAAAACATCAGTAGGGACAACTAACCATACACCATATCTGCTGCTGACACATCCAGGGCTCCTCTAGGAATGGTCCTTAATCCAAGGAGGACCAAGGGGACTGTGTACACCAGCTGGAGTCATTGCGGCGGAATACCAAAGCTGCTTTGAATGTATTATGGAAGCGTTCAACCATTCCGTTGGTTGGGAGGATGTAGGCATTTGTCTGATGTAGGGTGATCCCCAGGAGATTTACTAATGATGTTCACAGTTCAGAGGTGAAAGTGCTACCCCTATCAAAAGTAATATGTTCAGGGATACTAAATCTTGCTATTCACTCTGAGAGTAAGGTGGACCTACATGATGCAGATATTGCAGTTTGCATGGGGATGGGTTCAGGCCAACGAGTGGCGTGGTCAATGATGTTGAACAGGTAACAGTGTCCTTGTGATGTGTATGGGGGGCCTACTACGTAAATATAAATGTGGGCAAAACGACAGTGAGATTGAGGAAAGGGGGCCACTCCTTAATCTGTGTCTATGCACTTTTGAAGTTTGGCATGACGTACAGGAAATATCCCAATAATTAGCATCCTTGGTAATACCGTGCTAAATGAACTCCGTCTTCAGTAGCAGTGCAGTATATTGGTTCGAGCGATGTGAGATGCCATGGACTACATCAAAGACCTTTTGGCGCATTAGGGCAGGTATCCACGGCCGTGGCCGAACAGGACTGATGTCACAGTAGAGGGTGGCATTGGAGTCGTTGAGGGCGATGTCTTCCCAACGGAGGGATGTGCAGGATGTCTTGCAGGCTTGGTACTCTTGGTCTTTGTATTGGGCTTCTACCAAGGCATTGTAATCCTATCCCAGGTGAATGGGTGTTAATGTGTTTCTTGACATGGCATTTTCCCAGGGACGTGTTGAACGGTGCGGCTCAATTCGTCCACGGTGCAGAGATGATGTTCACTGTTGAGTGAAGGCGTGCACCAGGGTCATATGGTCCATGTGAAAGATGAAGGACATACTTTCTAAGAAGTAACAAAAGTGACGGACAACCAAACTCACCGCCAGCAATTTATGGTTGAAGGTAGAGTAGTCGGATTCTGCCCTGGACAGTTATCTACTAAAGAGGGACAAAGGGCTGGGCGAGCTGTTGACCAACTGCTTGAGCACTGCACCAATATTGATGTCCCTGGCATTGGTAGAGTGGAGAGGTGCATGTGGCAAGGAAAACGTGAGAGCAGCAGAGGCATCAGTTGGTATGGCTTTCTTGGCGTTGCAGCAGGCTGCTTCTTGAAGGGCACCTCACTTTCGGTTTTTTGGCTTACCCTTAACAGAGGCATAGAGGGAGGCAAGAGTAGCAGTAAGGGTTGGCAAGAATAGATGATAATAGTTTATCATACCCAAGAATTCTTGCAGCACTTTTATGGTCGAGGTCGTGGGAGAGTTCTCAACAGTTGATACCTTCTTAGGGAGGGGTTGGATGACTTTAGGAGTGATGCAATGCCCTTTAAATGATATATCGCAGGTGCCAAAGGTAAGTTTATCGTATCTGACTAAAAGGCCAATCTGTCCTAGGCGGTCGAGAACGATGCGTAGGTGATGAAGGTGTTCCTCTGTAGAGGAAGAGAACACTAGTATGTCATCCACGTAAAATATGCAGAAGGGGAGGTCCCCTATGATGCCCCTCATGAGGTGTTGAAAAGTGGTCCTCAGAATTACGAAGAACAAAGCAAGATTAATTGAATGTGTATGTGCCGAAGAGTGTGATGATGGTGGTCTTAGGGATGTGTTCCGGGTTCATCGGCACCCGATAATACCCCTTCAGGAGATCGAGAGTGATGAGCACCTTTGCTTTGTGCAAGTAGGAGGTGATGTTGGTGATGTTGGGAAAGAGGTGGTGATTTGGTTCTGTCTGTATGTTCAGACATCTGTAATCCCCGCAAGGGTACAAGGAACTATCCTTCTTCAGGACAATGGGTAGGGGTGATGACCATGGGTTTGAGGTCTTTTGGCAAAGGCCAATTTCTTCAATTTTGGCTAACGTTCGTTTTGCCGTGGACAAAAGATCTGGGCCCAGATGCCTGAATCTGTCACGGGGAGGGCACGACTATCCTAAAGAGAAAAAAAAGAGCAATTGCATTATAGTGTATGATCGTGTATGAAATACCCGTGCATTACAGTTTTATATTCACTGTAGTTATCGGTTGCTAAATATTTAAAATACATTCCACCCTATTTTTCTCTTCTTTTCTTACTATAATTACCAATCACTAAGATAAGCTTCCACTTGAGTTAAATTCCAATAAATCTGAGATGCACTGGAACATAGATACTGTACGCTTTTGTTCTTTTATTTTTCAGTGAAAGCAAACGTGAACATTAGGCAAAGTACAGATAACAATGCATTAACTAACGAAATTCTTACTTTTATTAATGTACAATTAGTTATTCATTTTGAACTACAACAATATATT
>NC_090730.1:25322532-25335032 GCF_036898095.1 Palaemon carinicauda
AAAGTATCTTCAGATTTCTGCAATGCATTTTCAGGAGAATAACCAAGATATATCAGTTTATCTGAAATATTAATTTGAGATTCATCTTCAGGAAATTTTGAACTACGGACAAGTCGATCTTGCAGGAACATTAAAAATAAGTGTCCTTTATTCAATGACTATGATTACAGTAATAATGGGCTTTTTGTAAATAGAAAATTTGCTATTTTCAGTACAATGAACATTTTCATAAAACAAGATGAGAGACCAAAGTCTTTTTCTTCATCAGGATAAACTCAAATGTAGGTAACATATCAAAAAAGGCTAATAAATTCCCAGTTTCCATCCACATTTTATCTGGTGTTTAAACTTTTCAGGGTGACTCGGGAGGTCCTATGGTGACTGGCGGCAACACAGCAGCATCCTTCATGGTGCAGATTGGAGTGGTATCCTGGGGTTATGGCTGCGCTTATGCTGGATATCCTGGTGTCTATGCACGAGTCAACAGTAAGTCTGATCAAGCATTTAAAGTTTATACTAGATTTACAGAGATTAGAAAGGTCATTTATTTATGAATAAAAGTTCAGTGTAAAGTAAATATACGATCATGGGATCTCAAAAAACCACTGAAATTTTGCAAGAAGGGAAATAAAATTCTGGAATAGTTAAAACCTCAATTTGGTCAACTTTAGAAGATACTGATCGTAGATAAACTGCATGTGATATTAGACTTAGTATTCTAAATTACACAATTTTTTTTATTTACAGATTACCTCTCTTGGATATCATCAAATACTGCAGGATCTGAAACATGCCCAAGGCCTTGAACGATATTCACCTTTTGAATGTAGAAAACAGCGAGTGGAGTCCATATGAACTTCTCTTACCAAGATTACATTTCTCTTTTGAAAAACATTTGTTATGGTTTCATATAGATGTGACTTCTATTCTTAATTAATGATGAAATATTAAATCTTTATGCATTAAGAAACGTATTATTCATACACCCTCTCACCTAGATATATTCTCCTTTTCATTCGTGATCAAATGATCCTTTCAAATGAACTATATCTCAAATCAGAAGGAAAACCTTTATAGGTTAGTGGTACAATATAACAGTAAATGATGTTCCCATATTGGAAAACTAATCATCGATTATAGGAAGGCTTAAAATACTGGAAAACTATTCACTGCCTCTTAAACCCATTAGCAAAATGGTTTGTCTTCTCTTTTTCATAACCAATGATTAAATAAACTGATTTAAACTAACAAAGAACTGTCAATCCTACATCTAATAATGTATAATTAAATGTATGATTTTCTTGGATGGCACAAGAACAATTCTCATACAACCATATTGTGAACTAATCTTAGCCAAATCTCTATTAAGGGATTAAGCAACCCCAGATCTATATTCAGGAGATGGAATTATGGCAAAAAGAGTAGCATCACCTGCATATACAACGAACATGTTTTATAGGCGAAACCACATACGAGTACATGTATATATAGTATGAAAAGTAATGGAGCCAATACACTACCCCGGAAGCAGCAGATACCACACAACTCCTCAATCTATTACTTAAAAATTAGATAATGATGCTAAGAAAAGATCTGAAAACCAAGGTTCCATGATTAAAACAGTCAAAGGTAGCACTAAAATCAAGGCCAATCATACAAACTTCTTGGCCACAATCAAGTGATTTCTATACAGCATTCGAGATTGTAAGAATGTCATTACATGCTTCAAGGCCTTTGCGAAAGAAAAAATGTAAACTAGGGAACTGACGGTTACCTCCACCTACCTTTCTAAACGCTTTGCCAACAGACATCTAAAAATTTGATATGGGAT
Source organism: Palaemon carinicauda (assembly GCF_036898095.1). Classification (NCBI taxonomy): domain Eukaryota; kingdom Metazoa; phylum Arthropoda; class Malacostraca; order Decapoda; family Palaemonidae; genus Palaemon; species Palaemon carinicauda. Next base: position 25,324,364 of record NC_090730.1, read on the forward strand.
ATATGGAAATTGGGCAGCAATCAGCTGGGCTAAAGCTGTATAACAAACACATTTACCTAACCGAGTAAAATTGCGTCTTTTTGATAACTTGCGGAAAATAACAGACAAATTAGAAGCCAAGACATCAGTTGTCTATAAATAAACAAAGGAGAAATACCATTTGTGTATACACCTTCACGAACAGGTCCATCAAAAGTGTTTTATTTCCATGGGACAAAAAAGGATTGAGTTTCTCATTACTCTGTTTGTTATCAAACATATTCGCCAAAAAGGTTGCCTTTTCCTTTGGACAGTGAGTGACCGTGCTATCTGGTTTAAGTAAAGGAGGAACTGTTGCTTCTACATCAAACTAGGGAACTGACGGTTACCTCCACCTACCTTTCTAAACGCTTTGCCAACAGACATCTAAAAATTTGATATGGGATATATGGAAATTGGGCAGCAATCAGCTGGGCTAAAGCTGTATAACAAACACATTTACCTAACCGAGTAAAATTGCGTCTTTTTGATAACTTGCGGAAAATAACAGACAAATTAGAAGCCAAGACATCAGTTGTCTATAAATAAACAAAGGAGAAATACCATTTGGGTATACACCTTCACGAACAGGTCCATCAAAAGTGTTTTATTTCCATGGGACAAAAAAGGATTGAGTTTCTCATTACTCTGTTTGTTATCAAACATATTCGCCAAAAAGGTTGCCTTTTCCTTTGGACAGTGAGTGACCGTGCTATCTGGTTTAAGTAAAGGAGGAACTGTTGCTTCTACATCAAACTAGGGAACTGACGGTTACCTCCACCTACCTTTCTAAACGCTTTGCCAACAGACATCTAAAAATTTGATATGGGATATATGGAAATTGGGCAGCAATCAGCTGGGCTAAAGCTGTATAACAAACACATTTACCTAACCGAGTAAAATTGCGTCTTTTTGATAACTTGCGGAAAATAACAGACAAATTAGAAGCCAAGACATCAGTTGTCTATAAATAAACAAAGGAGAAATACCATTTGGGTATACACCTTCACGAACAGGTCCATCAAAAGTGTTTTATTTCCATGGGACAAAAAAGGATTGAGTTTCTCATTACTCTGTTTGTTATCAAACATATTCGCCAAAAAGGTTGCCTTTTCCTTTGGACAGTGAGTGACCGTGCTATCTGGTTTAAGTAAAGGAGGAACTGTTGCTTCTACATCAAACTAGGGAACTGACGGTTACCTCCACCTACCTTTCTAAACGCTTTGCCAACAGACATCTAAAAATTTGATATGGGATATATGGAAATTGGGCAGCAATCAGCTGGGCTAAAGCTGTATAACAAACACATTTACCTAACCGAGTAAAATTGCGTCTTTTTGATAACTTGCGGAAAATAACAGACAAATTAGAAGCCAAGACATCAGTTGTCTATAAATAAACAAAGGAGAAATACCATTTGGGTATACACCTTCACGAACAGGTCCATCAAAAGTGTTTTATTTCCATGGGACAAAAAAGGATTGAGTTTCTCATTACTCTGTTTGTTATCAAACATATTCGCCAAAAAGGTTGCCTTTTCCTTTGAACAGTGAGTGACCGTGCTATCTGGTTTAAGTAAAGGAGGAACTGTTGCTTCTACATCAAACTAGGGAACTGACGGTTACCTCCACCTACCTTTCTAAACGCTTTGCCAACAGACATCTAAAAATTTGATATGGGATATATGGAAATTGGGCAGCAATCAGCTGGGCTAAAGCTGTATAACAAACACATTTACCTAACCGAGTAAAATTGCGTCTTTTTGATAACTTGCGGAAAATAACAGACAAATTAGAAGCCAAGACATCAGTTGTCTATAAATAAACAAAGGAGAAATACCATTTGGGTATACACCTTCACGAACAGGTCCATCAAAAGTGTTTTATTTCCATGGGACAAAAAAGGATTGAGTTTCTCATTACTCTGTTTGTTATCAAACATATTCGCCAAAAAGGTTGCCTTTTCCTTTGGACAGTGAGTGACCGTGCTATCTGGTTTAAGTAAAGGAGGAACTGTTGCTTCTACATCAAACTAGGGAACTGACGGTTACCTCCACCTACCTTTCTAAACGCTTTGCCAACAGACATCTAAAAATTTGATATGGGATATATGGAAATTGGGCAGCAATCAGCTGGGCTAAAGCTGTATAACAAACACATTTACCTAACCGAGTAAAATTGCGTCTTTTTGATAACTTGCGGAAAATAACAGACAAATTAGAAGCCAAGACATCAGTTGTCTATAAATAAACAAAGGAGAAATACCATTTGGGTATACACCTTCACGAACAGGTCCATCAAAAGTGTTTTATTTCCATGGGACAAAAAAGGATTGAGTTTCTCATTACTCTGTTTGTTATCAAACATATTCGCCAAAAAGGTTGCCTTTTCCTTTGGACAGTGAGTGACCGTGCTATCTGGTTTAAGTAAAGGAGGAACTGTTGCTTCTACATCAAACTAGGGAACTGACGGTTACCTCCACCTACCTTTCTAAACGCTTTGCCAACAGACATCTAAAAATTTGATATGGGATATATGGAAATTGGGCAGCAATCAGCTGGGCTAAAGCTGTATAACAAACACATTTACCTAACCGAGTAAAATTGCGTCTTTTTGATAACTTGCGGAAAATAACAGACAAATTAGAAGCCAAGACATCAGTTGTCTATAAATAAACAAAGGAGAAATACCATTTGGGTATACACCTTCACGAACAGGTCCATCAAAAGTGTTTTATTTCCATGGGACAAAAAAGGATTGAGTTTCTCATTACTCTGTTTGTTATCAAACATATTCGCCAAAAAGGTTGCCTTTTCCTTTGGACAGTGAGTGACCGTGCTATCTGGTTTAAGTAAAGGAGGAACTGTTGCTTCTACATCAAAAAGCACAGATTTAAAGGTAGTCAACCACGTATGTTTCTGAGTTGTACCAGAAATGGTTTCTTATATGGTTAAATTGTATTCGTTTTTAGTTGAAGTATTAACTCTCTGAGCAAAAGTTCTAAGCTGGGTGTAATTATTCCAATTCAGATCGGATTTATTACCCTTCCAAAGATGACAGGTCTCCTCCTTTTCCAAATATATACATAGACAATCATTACTGAACCAAGGGTTGTCTTTCATTCGGTATATTAGCACAAAATAAGTGATATGCCTCCCAATTAGGTTGACCAGATTCTCACTCTGGAGAACAACAAACTCACCGACGCACACACACAGCCATACACATACACACGCATACACACACATTATATATATATATATATATATATATATATATATATATATATATATATATATATATTATATATATATACATATGTATATCTATATATATATATATATATATATATATATATATATATATATATATATATATATATATTTATATATATATAAATAAATATATATATATATATATATATATATATATATATATATATATATATATATATATATATATATATATATATATACACACACTCATATATATATATATATATATATATATATATATATATATATATACATATATATATATATATATATATATATATATATATATATATATATATATATATATAAATATATCCATTCATCATTCCCTACTTCACACTTCATAATCCTCAACCCTCTAGGCTTGGTCTCCTTAAGCTTCTAGTGCCGTATGTAGCCAAGTTGAAAGTTTGGGGGACCGCAAAGACCATGCCCTAACCATCTCCATCTAACCCTCACCATGACCTCATCCACATATAGTACTTTAGTAATCACTCTTATAGTATCATATCTGATCCTATCCTGACGTTTATTTCACAATATTCTTCTTAGGGCTTTATATTGAAATCTACAAGTCTGTTGGATATTTTTTCATTGTCATACCATGACTCATGTCCACACAGTAACACCGATCTCACTAAACTGATATACTGTATAGCCAGATTTTTATATGTAGTTTCAGGCGATTTGATTTTCCAATTTTACTTAACCTAGCCATTGTCTGATTTACTTTTTTCAAGCTTCAATTAAACTCTAATTCTAAAGACTCTGTATTAGAGATCATAATTCCTATATATTTAAATGATTCCACCTCATTAATCCTTTCTCCTCCCAATAATATTTCATCTTCCATTACATATTCCGTTTTAATCATCTCTGCCTTTTTTTTATTTATCTTGAACCCAATCTCATGTAATATTTCATGCATTCTGATAACTAAAATTCGCAAGTCCTGTGGTGTTTTGCTAATAAGGTCAGCGTCATCAGCATACTCTAAGACCGCTAATTTTCTGTCACCAATCAGGTCCAATCGTTCTCCGCCATCCCCAACTGTTCTATGTATTACAAAATCTATGAAGAGGATAAACAACATAGTTGACAGCACATAACCTTGGTGTACATTGTTCACTGGAACTTTGTACTTGTTATGGTCATGAACAGTCTTAATCAAATTTACATATTTAGGAGGAACTCCATAATAACGCAGGAATCTCCAGAAAATTGGCCGGTGCACACTATCAAAGGCTTTTCATAGTCCACAAAAGTGGATTTCTACATTCTACATGCTGTACAGCATGTCTTGAAATGAAACTTTGGTCAGTCAAACTTCTACCTTTTCTACATCCTGCATGTTTATCTATCAGCTTTTCCTCGATCTTTCTCTCTTGTCCTTAGAATAAGCATACTATATATTTTCATGACAACTGACGTAAGCGTGATGCCTGTGTAATTATGGCAATCAGTCAATAGGTAGGCAGGAGGTTGGCCAGGACACCATTCACCTTTTGAGATACTACCACTAGAGAGTTATTTGGCCCTTTGTCCGGCCAGAGAGTACTACATTGGCTCTCCCTATCTTTGGATACAGCTCAATATCCTTTGTCTACATATACACCGAATAGTCTGGCTTATTTCCACATTCTCCTCGTCCATATCCATTTTCAGTCTTACGTTTATGCTTTCTCTATTCAAATTTTCTATTAAATTTGTGATTGTTTCTTTGATTCACTAAACGCCACTATGCCATTTGCAAATCTTGAGGTGTTGAAATATATATATATATATATATATATATATATATATATATATATATATATATATATATATATATATATATATGTATGTATATATATATATATATATATATATATATATATATATATATATATATATATATATATATATATATATATAAAGAAGACGAGAGCTACCGAAAATACATTTACCCAAAGGGTTACCATTACCAATTCTTTAACAAGTACAAAACGAATCTATTCATGTTAACCTACAAAAAAAAAAAAAAAAAAAGAAAAAAGACTACAGTGTGAGCAGCTAAGAAATCAGCTGTCCATATAGAAATAAAGGGAAAATATCCTATGGGTCTACACCTCCATGAACATCTAAGCCCAGGAAAAAGTTAGTACTTGAACCTTCAATTGTGCATGGAGGAAACTGTAGCCTAAATGTGTTACTGAAATCGAAATCTGTGAAAGGAGATATAGACATTTTAGAGTACAAATAAATGATTCAAGAGGGAAGATAGATCTGTATATAGAATATAGAGAATTACAAATAGAATGTAAGTAAAGCTTGGCCGATTGCATCAGCAAAAAGAGCAACAACCGATAAGAAACTAAAAGAAAGTACAATCATAAAGGAAAAGAGAAAGATATCAGTGTTGGAGATGAAGTTTGATAATTATTCAGAAAGGTTCCTCATCATCCTATATGTTTGAAGGTAATTTCTCGTTCTTGAAAAAGGAGGAAATTTGAATTACTTAATTGATATGGGTGCATAGAGCTAGGTGTTTTAAGAAACACTTAGTAAAGTAATACAACAAACGCCCAGTGCCTCAAATAACTGTAGCAAAGTGAAATTAGTTTTGAGATAAACTCTGATCTGTTTAAGGATTTTTTAATATATAGTACTGGCTTAGAAATGGAAAAACCATGGGCATTATATATATATATATATATATATATATATATATATATATATATATATATATATATATATATATATATATATATATATATATATATATATATATATATAAATATATATATATATATATATATATATATATATATATATATATATATATATATATATGTGTGTGTGTGTATATACATAATATATATCCATCCATCCATACACCAAGGCACTTCCCCCAATTTTGGGGGGTAGCCGACATCAACAAAGAAACAAAAACAAAAAGGGGACCTCTACTCTCTACGTTCCTCCAGCCTAACCAGGGACTCAGCCGAGTTCAGCTGGTACTGCTAGGGTGCCACAGCCCAACCTCCCACACTTTCCACCACAGATGAAGCTTCATACTGCTGAATCCCCTACTGCTGCTACCTCCGCGGTCATCTAAGGCACCGGAGGAAGCAGCAGGGCCTACCGGAACTGCGTCACAATCGCTCGCCATTCATTCGTATTTCTAGCACGCTCTCTTGCCTCTCTCACATCTATCCTCCTATCACCCAGAGCTTTCTTCACACCATCCATCCACCCAAACCTTGGCCTTCCTCTTGTACTTCTCCCATCAACTCTTGCATTCATCACCTTCATTAGCAGACAGCCATTTTCCATTCTCTCAACATGGCCAAACCACCTCAATACATTCATATCCACTCTAGCCGCTAACTCATTTCTTACACCCGTTCTCACCCTCACCACTTCGTTCCTAACCCTATCTACTCGAGATACACCAGCCATACTCCTCAGACACTTCATCTCAAACACATTCAATTTCTGTCTCTCCATCCCTTTCATTCCCAACAACTCCGATTCATACATCACAATTGGTACAATCACTTTCTCATATAGAACTCTCTCTTTACATTCATGCCCAACCCTCTAGTTTTTACTACTACCTTAACTGCCTCCAACACCTTGCAACCTTCATTCACTCTCTGACGTACATCTGCTTCCACTCCACCATTTGCTGCAACAACAGACCCCAAGTACTTAAACTGATCCACCTCCTCAAGTAACTCTCCATTCAACATGACATTCAACCTTGCACCACCTTCCCTTCTCGTACATTTTATAACCTTACTCTTACCCACATTAACTCTCAACTTCCTTCTCTCACACACCCTTCCAAATTCTGTCACTAGTCGGTCAAGCTTCTCTTCTGTGTCTGCTACCAGTACAGTATCATCCGCAAACAACAACTGATTTACCTCCCATTCATGATCATTTTCGTCTACCAGTTTTAATCTTCGTCCAAGCACTCGAGCATTCACCTCTCTCACCACTCCATCAACATACAAGTTAAACAACCACGGCGACATAACACATCCCCGTCTCAGCCCCACTCTCACCGGAAACCAATCGCTCACTTCATTTCCTATTCTAATACATGCTTTACTACCTTTGTAGAAACTTTTTACTGCTTGCAACAACCTTCCACCAACTCCATATAACCTCATCACATTCCACATTGCTTCCCTATCAACTCTATCATATGCTTTCTCCAGATTCATAAACGCAACATACACCTCCTTACCTATTGCTAAATATTTCTCGCATATCTGCCTAACTGTAAAAATCTGATTCATACAACCCCTACCTCTTCTAAAACCACCCAGTACTTCCAAAATTGCATTCTCTGTTTTATCCTTAATCCTATTAATCATTACTCTACCATACACTTTTCCAACTACACTCAACAAACTAATACCTCTTGAATTACAACACTCATGCACATCTCCCTTACCCTTATATAGTGGTACAATACACGCACAAACCCAATCTACTGGTACCATTGACAACACAAAACACATATTAAACAATCTCACCAACCATTCAAGTACAGTCATACCCCCTTCCTTCAACATCTCAGCTTTCACACCATCCATACCAGATGCTTTGCCTACTCTCGTTTCATCTAGTGCTCTCCTCACTTCCTCTATTGTAATCTCTCTCTCATTCTCATCTCCCCTCACTGGCACCTCAACACCTGGAACAGCAATTATATCTGCCTCCCTATTATCCTCAACATTCAGCAAACTTTCAAAATATTCTGCCCACCTTTTCCTTGCCTCCTCTCCTTTTAACAACCTTCCATTTCCATCTTTCACTGTCTCTTCAATTCTTGCGCCAGCCTTCCTTACTCTCTTTACTTCTTTCCAAAACTTCTTCCTATTCTCTTCATATGACTGACCTAGTCCCTGACGCCACCTCAGGTCAGCTGCCCTCTTTGCCTCACGTACCTTGCGCTTTACTTCCACCTTTTTCTCTCTATATTTTTCATACTTCTCTATACTATTACTCTGCAGCCATTCTTCAAAAGACCTCTTTTTCTCTTCCACTTTTACCTTCACTCCTTCATTCCACCATTCACTGCCCTTCCTCATGCTGCCTCCAACAACCTTCTTGCCACATACATCACTTGCAATCCCAACAAAATTTTCTTTTGCTAACTTCCACTCCTCCTCTAAATTACCAGTTTCTCTTACTCTCACCTCGTCATATGCTATTTTCAACCTTTCCTGATATCTACTTTTTACCCCCGGTTTTATTAGCTCTTCAACCCTCATTATCTCCCTTTTACATCCACCTACTCTATTCCCCCACTCTTTTGCTACAACTAATTTTCCTTCCACCAAAAAATGATCAGACATACCGTTCGCTATACCCCTAAACACGTGCACGTCTTTCAATCTTCCAAACATTCTTTTAGTTATCAACACATAATCCATTAATGCCCTTTCTACTACTCTTCCATTTGCCACTCTTACCCATGTATACTTATTTTTATCTTTCTTTTTAAAAAAGCTAGCACTTATTACCATCTCTTGTTCAACACACATATCTACCAGTCTCTCACCACTCTCATTTTCACCTGGTACGCCATACTTCCCAATGACACCTTCTACCTCTCCAGCGCCCACTCTAGCATTTAAGTCACCCATGACAACTACATAATTCCTTCTACCCAGTCCTTCTACACACCTAGTTAATTCATTCCAGAACTCATTCCGCTCTTCTTCACTTTTCTCACTACCTGGCCCATACGCACTGATAAACGCCCAACATTCCCTACCCAACCTAACCCTTACCCACATCAACCTAGATGATATCTCCTTCCATTCCACTACTTTACCTGTCATCCATTCACTCAGCAATAAAGCCACACCCTCTCTCACTCTTCCCCTTTCAATCCCAGACACTACCAGACATTTCACCAAACATCACTTCACCCTTTCCTTTCATCTTTGTCTCACACAAGGCCAATACATCCATCCTTCTACTTCTAAACATACTTCCAATCTCACATCTTTTACTCTCTATCGTACTACATCCACGCACATTCAAACACCCCATAACTAGAGTGCGGGGAACAGTCACTCTCCTCCCAGCTCCATCTCTTTGATAACGTCTCACTGGATTTTTTATACAGGAGAGGGGGTTCCTAGCCCCCTCGTCCCGTCCCTTTTAGTCGCCTCTTACGACACGCAGGGATAACGTTGGCGCTATTCTAATTGTTTTTATGCCCCCGCGGCCACAGGGGGCATACTAATATATGTCTATATACATAAGTTTATAAATATATATACACATATATATATATTAATCATTGGGAGACTTTTAGTGAAGAATTAGGTTTAACTAGGATTTTAAGGGATAATATTGAGTTACAGTACACAAAATCTATGAGACAACGTCCATAGCGTTTGAGCCCAGGGAAAGAAAATTCAGTACGAAAGAAAATTAACATTGTTATTCGTTACAGGATTAAATGTTGTTCTCCAGTAGTTCTAGTGAAAAGGAATAAGAAAAGCTTTGCAATGTCTATAGGAAAGTAAACATTGTAACTAAGCAAAATAATTTCCAATTTCACAAGATCGACGATTCTTTAGATAGAATCGGAAATGCAAAATCCATTATCAAGCTTGATTTGGCCAAAGGTTATTGGAAAGTACCTACAGTAAGTGAACAGGACTGGAAAATATACACTTTTATAACACTCTTCAGTACTTATGAAGCTGAAGTTATGCCTTTAGGTTTAAAGAATGTAGCCAGTACATTCAAACGATCAATGAATACAGTTCTAAAAGAAATTGACATCTTTATCATGTATTTAGTTGATCTTGTGGTGTTTTCAAAAACTTGGGAAGAATATTTATGATTTTTAGTAAAGGCCTGGTAGCCCTTGCAAAAGTTAACTTAGTTCTAATATAAGGTAATACGAAATTGGGAAAATCTATATTACTAATTTATCTCATAGAACTGGTCTTGGTAAAATCTGTCCTTGAAAAGTTATACACAAAGAGGTTGTCATTAAAATCAGATCTTAAGATTTCTCGGAATAGTTTCATATTTTTCCAAATTGCTCTCAAACCTAATATCTCCATGTAGGTACGAAGTTTCATATTTGGCGACGAGTGAATACTCTAGAAACTTTCAATAAATTAAAGGTAGCAATTATTCTCGACCAGTAATATTGTTACCTAATCTTAGCAAGGAATTCAATTTTGCAATTGATGGCAGTGTCATTGGTGGCATAGGAGGAAGCATGTTGTAAGAATCGATAAAGTCAAAGTATTTGTTATTGGCGCCACAACGAGGCCAGATTGTATCAGAAGACGTGCTGTAAAAGATTCTATGGCGTGACCGAAGTTGGAGGTTTTGAGGAAAACAATC
>NC_090730.1:25347532-25357532 GCF_036898095.1 Palaemon carinicauda
ACATCATAAAATAGCTCAAGCTTGCTAGCTAACAAGAGGAAGTGTTGCAGAGCGGTTGTAGCTCATTTCATTACAAGAACTGAATATGTCATCACCAAGTTACCATTTTTGTAGTCTTTCTTTGTCCCCTCTCACCCCCGACACACCCCTTTATATTAGATATGCTCACATTAAATTAAATGCTTAGGGAAATGTCATGTCCTTCAGATATCCTATTTAAACCAACAGGAAGTTTTCAATTGTTATGAACTTGAGCATTATAATTCTTTACATTTGAAATATCCTTCAAATTCTCCAGTTATCTTATCAATGCTTCTGCCTAAATGAGTAAAACTCTAGAACATACATTTTTTACATTAGATATGGAAATGTAACTGAAGAAAGTTGACTGATCCTACTTTTGGGTGTGCTCATTGTCCTTGAAAGCTGGTCAACTTTTTTGAAATTCAGATATTCTTCGAATCTAGGAAAGAGTCAATTATGTACAAATATTCCTCATACACCTGACAACAATGAGATACTTAACACTTCTTCACCCAAGTGGTTAATTACTGTACTGCAATTTGTTCAGTGTACTTTCCTCTTGGTAAGGGTAGAAGAGACTCTTTAGCTGTGGTAAGCAGCTCTTCTAGGAGAAGGACACTCCAATATTAAACCACTGTTCTCTAGTCTTGGGTAGTGCCATAGCCTCTGTACCATGGTCTTCCACTGTCTTGGGTTGGAGTTCTCTTGCTTGAGGGTACACTCAGGCACACTATTCTATCTTATTTTTTTTCTTCCTCTTGTTTTTTTTAAATGGTGTGTTGGGCAGGCTTAATAGAAGGGCCATGGATGCCTGGTGGTTTATCAAGAGGTTGTCTTTTCCTTTTTTGATTCTTTTTCTTCTCAAAACCATCCTTACTGTCCTCCCTTCAGTTGAAGTGGCTATCCTGGAGGGTATTTAGCCTTGCATAGTGTATCGGCTCCTCCATGTTGACCAGTTTTTCCGACTTTTTACTATAGTCTATGGGTATCATCAATCACTTTGTTTATAATTCTGTACGTATTGTTTTTGTTATAATTCTTGTTAATCTAGTTTTTAAGTATGAGGTCTCTTTTTTATTTCTATTAATTCTTATGCTGTCTGGAGACATTGAGCGAAATCCGGGACCAGTACGTCCTAGATTTCGTCAATGTCGTCTTCTGTATTGCAATATTCGTGGTCTTCATGCAAATATCCAAGACCTTACAGTTGCGTCCAGACAGTATGATATTCTTTTGTGCTCAGAAACTTTGGTTTCTAATATGAGGCACTCATCTGAGCTCCTTATAACTGGTTTTAAGAAGCCAATAATGTTGAAACGTGATGCCATCCCTAGGGCCAGGGGAATGGCGGTGTATATTAGGACAGAGTACCCTGCTTCTCATAAGTCCTGCTATCAATGTGGATGTCATGAGATTCAGGTAATAAAAGTTTGTGGCAGGCATAACAATTTTTATTTATGTTCAATCTACCGGAATCCAGACATGGATGATTCTATCTTCGATTGTCTTCTTACCATTATGGCTAAGATACAAGAAGATGATAGAAAGGCTTCTTTTGTCTTTGTTGGTGATTTTAATGCTCACCATAGGGAGTGGTTAAGTTCTATCTCTCCTACCGATCGCCATGGCTTAAGAGCTTTAGACTTTGCCTCTGAATCAGGCTGTGAGCAAATCATAAATGAAGCTACTCATAGGTCTGGTAATTGCTTGGACCTTGTATACACTGACTCCCCTGGCGTTATAACTGGTAAGGTTGGTTCTCCAGTCGGGACATCTGATCATGCCTTGATTTCATTATTAGTGAAGACTGAGCAGCCTGTCCCTGATATATCATATTCTTGTAAAATTTATATGAAATCCCAAGCAGACTGGAATGGAATTTTACATGATCTTTTGTGCTTGAATTGGTCACAATTATATAATTGTGTAGATCCTGTTGTCCCTTTGAATGAGAATCTAGTCAACATAATTGATAGGCGTATCCCTTCTCGTGTGTTAAGGTACCGAGTGAAGGACAAACCGTGGTTCAATGATGATTGTAGACGTGCTTTTTTGGAGAAGCAGGAGGCCTATCAACTTTGGAAGGGTAACAGATCAGATTTGACCTGGAACAACTATACTCAGCTTCGAGCTTTTGCTCAGAGAGTTTATGCCTCAACTGAAAAGGAGTACAATTTAACCATAAAAGAAACACTTTCTGGTACAACTCAGGAACATAAATGGTGGTCTACCCTTAAATCTGCACTCTTTGGTGTAGATGCAACAGTTCCTCCTTTACTTAAGCCAGATGGCTCAGTCACTCACTGTCCAAAGGAAAAGGCAACCCTTTTGGCTGATGTTTTTGACAGTAAACAGAGTAATGAAAAACTTGAACTTCCTCATTCCTGTTTTCCTGAGGCTAAACTAACGAGTTTAGCTTTTCGATCTCGTGAGATTAAAGCTCTGTTGATGGACCTTGACGCTTATGGAGGTGTAGACCCAAATGGTATTTTTCCTTTGTTTTTTATAAAGACAGCAGATTTCTTAGCTCCAAAGTTATCTGTTATTTTGCGCAAGTTAGCAAGAAGAGGAGCTTTTAGCACTAGTTGGAGAATTGGTAATGTTACTCCTCTATGTAAATGTGTTTGTGGTAGCTCAAGTCCCACTGATTACCGCCCAATTTCCATAACTCCCATATTATCTAAAGTTTTTGAACGTCTTCTGGCAAAACGTCTTAATAGGTTTGCTGAAGGTAATCATCTACTCCCTAGTTTGCAATTTGGTTTTCGTAAAGGCCTTGGAGCATGTGATGCCCTTCTTACAATCTCCAATGCTGTACAGAAATCCCTTGATTGTGGTCGGGAAGTTCGTATGATTGGCCTTGATTTCAGTGCTGCCTTTGACCGTGTTAATCATGAGGCCCTTGTTTTCAAACTGAAACAGTTGGGAGTGGGTGGGTCGTTTCTTAGCATTATTACTGATTTTTTAAGTAATAGATCTCAAAGAGTTGTTGTTAATGGGCACCATAGTGATTATAGGAATGTGATATCCGGTGTTCCACAGGGTAGTGTTCTTGGCCCATTACTTTTCATACTATATACACATGACATGTGGTTTGGCCTAGAAAACAAGCTTGTTGCATATGCAGATGATGCTACTCTCTTTGCATCAATTCCATCCCCTGAATGTAGATCTAGGGTTGGTGAATCCCTTAATAGAGATTTAGCTAGAATTAGTGCATGGTGCAAATTATGGGGTATGAAGTTGAATCCTAACAAAACTCAAAGTATGATTGTAAGTAGGTCAAGGACGGTGGTTCCTCAACATCCGGATCTCAGTATTGATAATGTTTCTTTAAATATGTATGACTCTTTCAAAATTTTAGGTGTGATTCTCGACAGTAAATTTACTTTTGAGAAACATATTAGGTCTGTGTCTTCTTCAATTTCACAAAAAATAGGCTTATTGAGAAAGTCTTTCAAGATTTTCGGTGATCAATCTATTCTGAAGAAGTGTTTTAATTCTTTCATTCTACCTTGTTTTGAGTATTGTTCTCCTGTCTGGTCTTCAGCTGCTGATTCTCATCTTAATTTGTTGGACAGAAACTTACGGTCTATTAAATTTCTTATTCCTGATCTAGATATTAATCTCTGGCACCGTCGTTCAATTAGTTCATTATGTATGTTGCATAAGATTTTTCACAACTCTGACCATCCTTTACATTCAGATCTCCCTGGACAATTCTATCCTGTTCGTATTACTAGGCAGGCAGTTAATTCTAATAGCCAGGCCTTCTCCATCACGAGGCTCAATACTACGCAGTACTCTAGAAGTTTTATTCCATCTGTGACCAAGTTGTGGAATGATCTTCCTAATCGGGTGGTTGAATCAGTAGAACTTCAAAAGTTCAAAGTTGGAGCAAATGCTTTTTTGTTGACCAGGCGGACATAGTCTTTTTATAGTTTATTTATGACATATTTGTTTTTGATGTTGTTGATAGTTTATTATATGACATGTCTGTTTTGACGTTGTTTCTTATTTTAGAATGATTTATTTTTAATTTGTTCTCTTCATTTATTTATTTCCTTATTTCCTTTCCTCACTGGGCTATTTTTCCCTGTTGGAGCCCCTGGGCTTATAGCATCTTGCTTTTCCAACTAGGGTTGTAGCTTGGATAGTAATAATAATAATAACTCCGTTTTTTAAAAGATTTCATTGCTGTTGAAAACTTGTATTTCCAGTGCACTTATTAATGGTAAGTCTCAAATTATGTTAATGATTTTTTTCTAGGACACTCAATAAATCAAACCATTGTTCTCTAGTGTTGGTTAGTGCCATAGCCTCTGTACCAAATCCTTCCACTGTCTTGGGTTAGAGTTTTCTTGCTTGAGGGTACACTCGGGCACACTATTCTATCTTATTTCTCTTCCTTGTGTTTTGTTGAAGTTTTTATAGTTTATATAAAAAATATTCATTTTAATGTTATTACTCTTCTTAAAATATTCTTTTTTTTCTAGTTTCCTTTCCTCACTGGGTTATTTCCCCTGATGGAGCCCCTGGGCTTATAGCATTCTGCTTTACCAACTTGGGTTGTAGAATAGCAAGTAATAATAATAATAATAATAATAATAATAATAATAATAATAATAATAATAATAATAATAATAATAATAATAATAATATTTCCTTCACTCGTCAGGATGGAGGATTACAATATAGCTACGGATGTTCTTCTTGGAGCTCATGACGTAGAAAACCCAACAGCGATTCAGCAGAGGATTGGCGTCAGCGCTAGAGCTTATCACGGCCAATATGACGAATCAACATTGGACAATGACGTTGGGATCCTTTTGCTTTCTGCCCCTGCTACTCTCAATGAGAGAGTAAAGCCTGTGTGCTTGCCCAGACCTGCCAATGACTACAGTGGTTACGAAGCTGTAACTTCGGGATGGGGAACTCTGGGTGAAGGTACAAAATTCCCCTTTTGTATTATAGGCTTCATCCTTATGTCAAGTACTGATGATAACACAAGTGATCTATTAGCTGACATATATTTTTTGTATCTTCTCTTATGGATTCTTAATACTAATACGAAATAAAAATATAATTTATTTGTTACTTGATTTAAGGTAATAGTTTTGACATCAATTAGGTCTCATATCCTATTCCCTATAATTTATGTAATGTTTAACAAATCTTTCATTAGTTTACTTTTTATCAATCGATAGTGGTAATTATGCTTTCTAATAAAATGAAATTGCTATATCTTAAATTCATAGCCATAAAATACCTGTACAGCTTTTGAAGAAAATCAGAAATTTAGGAAAACATTTACAAAATAAATTCCCTGTTTCTATCTAGGAATCATATTTCAACTTGTTTCAAAGTCAACAAAACTCTAAAAAGAATATCGTTCGCCTGAATTATGGTTATTTGATAGGTAGGAATTAAGAACACATTCTTCCCCCTTTCCCAGACGATTGAAAGTATTTAAGATAGTCTTCCATCTAGATTTGCAAGTATCAATAATAAATTAGTGGAAAACTTCGTGTAATGATTTTACGGTCAATTACATAGAAAACTTTATATTTTTATATTTTATAGAGTCCCTCCCGGGGTAAGCTATAATTTTGAAATTTAATACAGGATGGTTGAGTGAGAATCTCTCTCTCTCTCTCTCTCTCTCTCTCTCTCTCTCTCTCTCTCTCTCTCTCTCTCTCTCTCTCTCTCTCTCTCTCTAATTAACATGCGGATAAAGAAATAACTAATGTATACTGATAAATCCTTAATTCATCACATAAATAGTAGCTATAAGCCTCCCTTGTTGTAAATGCAACGTTACCATTATAATATTTGTTTTACATAGCTTGTAAAGCAATACATGTAGTTTTTACGCTGTTATGGTTGACGCTTAAGCATGTGATAGTGTTTCTTCATGAATAATATTTCCAAACTCTTAGGGTTTCCTAAATGCCATTCTATCAGAACCTAAGAAGCCACTTTTTTAAATCTACCCTTCAGTTACCGAGCAATCATTCCCTTTCGTTTAACAGACAGTGAAAATTTTCAAATAACAGTTTTCCACTAACCATTAATTTAGTGGGAGAAGAGCTCAGATAAAAATTAAGACTGAATCAAGTGAGCATTCTGGAGTACTAATACTCATAAAAAAACTAATCTAGGTCTTCTGAATCTTGGTTTTTTTTCTATTAATAAAAGTTTTCGTTTGGTATACACTCTAGGTTAGAAATCATTAGAGTTTTATCTTTAGTTGCCGATTTTCTTTTATTTAGCGTAAACTTTGAATGACATATTCTGAATATTATTTATGCTAGGAAGAAATGTTTAAAGTGATTAGAAAATTGAATTATAAGTTATCTCTTTCCTCTTAAATCAAATCAGGAACACTTGGCAAGAACATTAAACTACATAGAAAAAAAAATCACCAACAATATAAGACTAACGAGTATAAATAGATTGAGGGTGATGAAATATAATATCCGAAATACATTTATTTAAATCCATCATTTTAAATTCACATAGTATGAATTCAAGCCTGACTTTGTATATAGCACTGAAGTTTCCGAATCCTAGCTACGGAAGTATTTCTTTTTTTAATCTTGGAATATATTTTCCTTACTAGTTAGATGAAGGAAAATATTCAGTTATAAAACAAAAAATTAGGAGAAGTATTTTCATATATCATGGAAAAATTCGTCACAACAGAGAATCAGGAACAATAATAAAATATTTGGTGTCCTTATTTTGTCATTGGAAAAAAAAATTACCGGTAGCTTATTTCTTTTACTTAGAATCATATTTATAAAAAAAAATAAAATAACGAACTTAATGAACTAAACATATGATATAGAAAGTATTTTAATGAGGTGATTTTATCAATCCGCATTCCAAAACAGGTGGTTCCCAACCAAATATTTTGAATGAAGTGGATGTACCAATTGTGACCAACGAAGCCTGCAATGGATATTATGATGGAGAAATCACGAGCAACATGATGTGTGCAGGATACGAAGAGGGAGGCAAAGACGCCTGCCAGGTTAGTTTGGTTTCTCTGGAAATTATTGATAATTTACTTCTATGATTTTGTGGCAGGTTGATAAGGGTCTTAACGGAAAGATGATTTGGACATGACTACTTTATTTAAAGGAGATAACAATCATATATACAAACGGTTGAGGATAACAATGGCATAAACATTTAAAATGAAACATGCAATGTAAAGCTTAAACAGGTATTTTTATTATCAGAGAGAGAGAGAGAGAGAGAGAGAGAGAGAGAGAGAGAGAGAGAGAGAGAGAAAATGTATATAATACACGTATATTACATGGCTCTCTAGTAGAAAAGTCATATATGTGAAATAGGGCACAATGTCTTAGACATGCAAACTGTAGGCGGGTCATCTTGCAGGAGATATGCAGGTTTTAGGCGATTAATGGGACCCAGTCTTCTTTGCCACGAATATTAATTAAGAACGCTTTTTGTTTACAACAGATAAGAAGGAAAGGGCCCGTGTAAGGGGAAGTCAGCGGTAGCTGGCAAGTGTTGGTGTGCACAAAGCCATGTGTTAGGATGTTTAAATCTTGTGGTATGTGTTGCTTCGCTGGGGGTTTGTATGTAGTGCGGCAGGGGATAAATTTCGCCACAAATTGACGTAGGCACTGGAGATTGTAAGAGGAGGTTGCAGACGGAAAAAATTTAGCAGGGACGACCAACGGGTCGCCATATAGCATTTCAGCTGCTGAGACATCCAGGGCTTCTTTAGGAATAGTCCTTAATCCAAGGAGGACCCAGGGAGCTGTGTACACCAGCTGGAGTCATTGCAGCAGAACACCAAAGCTGCTTTGAGTGTGTGATGTAAGCGTTCAACCATTCCGTTGGTTGCAATGATGTAGGCAGTTGTCTGATGTAGGGTGATGCCTAGGAGACTCACTAATGATGTTCACAATTGAGAGGTGAAAGTGCTACCTCTTTCAAAAGTAATATGCTCAGGGTACAAAATCTTACTATCCACTCTGAGAGTAAGGTGGACGTACATGACGTGGACATTGTAGTTCGTATGGGGTTGGCTTCAGGCCAACGAGTGGAGTGGTCAATGACGTTAAACAGATAACTGTACTTTTGATGTGTGTAGGGGTCCTACTATTTAGATATAAATGTGGGCAAATGACAGTGGGGTTGAGGAAAGGGGGCCACTCCTAAATCCGTGTGTCCATTCACTTTTGAAGTTTGGCATGAAATCCAGGAAAGGTCCCAGTCCTTAACATCTTTGGTAATGCCATGCTAAATGAACTCGTCTTCAGTAGCAGTGCAGTATATTGGCTCGAGGGATGTGAGAGGCCATGGAATACATCAAACACCTTTCAGCGCATGAGGGCAGGTATCTTCGGGCGTGGTCTATCAGTACTGATGTTACGGTGAAGGGTGGCATTGGAGTTGTTGAGGGCGATGTCTTCCCAACGGAGGGATATGCAGGTTGTCTTGTAAGATTGGTACTCTTGATCTTTTTATTGGGCTTCTGCCAAGGCATTGTAATCCTTTCCCAGGTGAATTGGGGTCATTGTGTTTCTTGACATTGCATTGGCAATGGGATTCATTTTCCCAGTGACGTGTTGAAGGGTGCAGTTGAATTCCTCCACGGCGGAGAGATGTTGATGTTGACGGGTAGACCATGCATCGGACTGTTGAGGGAAGGCATGCACCAGGGTCATATGGTCCATGCAAAAGATGAGGGACGTACCCTCTGAGAAGTGACAACAGTGACGGACAGCCAAACTCACCGCCAGCAATTCATGGTCGAAGGTAGAGTAGCCGGATTCTGCCCTGGACAGTTATCCACTAAAGAAGGAGAAAGGGCTGGGGGAGCTGTTGACCAACTGCTTGAGCACTACACCAATAGCGATGTCACTGGCATTGGTTGAAAGGAGAGGTGCATGTGGCAAGGAAACCATGAGAGCAGCAGCAGCAGTTAATATGGCATTCTTTGCGTTGTAGGAGGCCGCTTCTTGAAAGGAACCTCACTTCAGGTTTTTTGGCTTACCCCTGACGGAGGCATAGAGGGCGGCAAGGGTGGCAGCAATGGTAGGCAAGAACCGGTGATAATAGTTTATGACACCCAATAATTCTTACAGTACTTTTATGGTCAAGGGAGTGGGGAAGTTCTGAACAGTTGATACCTTCTCAAGAAGGAGTTGGATGACTTCAGGAGTGATGCGATGCCCTAAAAATTATATATCGTAGGCGCCAAAGGTAAGTTTGTCATACCTGACTACAAGGCCATTCTGTCTTAAGTGGTCGAGAACGATGCGTAGGTGATGGTGTTCCTCTGTAGAGGAAGAGAACACGTTAATAGTTTACAACACCACGCTCTCAATTTACTCCAAAAGAATGCAACTCTGCAGTTCTCATCTTCTTGTGGTTACTTAAATTCTGGGAAAGCAATAATTAGCAAGATATGTTGAGAAAGGGGGAAGGGATTATAAAAAAGAAAATAGCTTGGTTTCCTCACTTAACGACTTGGAACTGACATGTCAACATAGTCAGCCAAACAGAACTGGTGATGCCAGCGTACATAAACAGAAGTTCGTGATGCCAGGGTACATTTGATATACTGTATATTCAAAATATACTTAATTAAAAATGGATTAATTACTCAAAAGTGTCCATAAAATATGCAAGTTACAATAGTAACACTTTTGAGTAATCACTCAAGTATATTTTGAATATACTGTACAGGATATCAAATGTACGATGGCATCATGAACTTCTGTTTATGTACGCTGGCATCACGAATTCTGTTTGGTTGACTATGTTGATACATCAGTTTTAAGTCATTTAGTGAGGAAACCGAGCTACTTTCTTTTTATAACCCTTTCCTCATTCCTCAACATATCCTGCTAATTATTGCTTTCCCAGAATTTAAATAACCACCCAATTATAGTGCAAGAAGATGAGAACTGCAGAATTGCATTATTTTGGA
>NC_090730.1:25362532-25407532 GCF_036898095.1 Palaemon carinicauda
TTCTTTGAAGACTAAAATGGTACATAGCTTGAAATGCGCTCATTAAGTCCCTATGATATTTGATTTTGAAAGTTTAATATAATTCTTGCTAGTTACGTGTTGCAATATAAAACAAACTTCAGCCCTAAACTAATCAATTCGGTGATTAAAATTTTTGATATGTAAAAATAACACTTCGACATTGTCTTACCCTAACACTGGATTTATGCGGTTTGATTAGGGTAGCAAGTCCCTTGCCAAATGACCCCTCCTGAAAGCAATTGCCTCTATTGCAAGGAACCTTATCAATGCAGCCATAAGACACTGATGGATAATTCTTAATTATTGTGTCCTAATCTTTTCGAAAACTTGAGACCAACAATGATATTAAAATTCTCATAAAATCTATAACCCACTTTAAAAGATTTTTCAAAATTAGAACAATTAAATTTTGATGGCTTAAAGGCTCTTTTGTCATGACTGAATAACAAGTTTCTTCAAATTTCTGCATTTTAAGTAGAATGACCAACATATCTCAGTTTATCTGAAATATTAATTTGAGATTCATCTCCAGCAAATTTTGAACTACGATTATGTCGATCTTGCAGGAACATTAAAAATAATTGTCCTTCTTTATTCGATTACTATGATTACAGTCATAATGGGCTTTTTGTAAATAGAAAATGTGATGCTATTTTCAGTACAATGAACATTTCCATAAAATAAGGTGAGAGACCAAAGTCTTTTTTCTTCATGATAAACTCAAATGGAGGTAATGTGTTATCAAAATAGGTAACAAATTCACACTTTCCATCCACATTTTATCTGGTGTTTAAACTTTTCAGGGTGACTCGGGAGGTCCTATGGTGACTGGCGGCAACACAGCAGCATCCTTCATGGTGCAGATTGGAGTGGTATCCTGGGGTTATGGCTGCGCTTATGCTGGATATCCTGGTGTCTATGCACGAGTCAACAGTAAGTCAGATAAAAAATGTACAATTTATACCAGATTTACAGAGATTAGAAAGGTAGTTTATTTACAAATAAAAGTTCAGTATAAAGTAAATATACGATCATAGGATCTCAAAAATCACTGAAATTTTGCAAGAATGGAAATAAAATTCTGGAATAGTTAAAACCTCAATTTGGTCAACTTTAGAAGATGCTGATCGTAGATAAACGGCATGTGATATTAGACTTAGTATTCTAAATTACACAATTTTTTTTATTTACAGATTATCTCTCTTGGATATCATCAAATACTGCAGGTTCTGAAACATGTCCAAGGCCTTAAACGATATTCAACTTTTGAAAGTAGAAAACAGCAAGTAGAGTCCATATGAACTTCTCTTACCAAGATTACAATTCTCTTTTGAAAATCCTTTCTTATGGTTTCATATAAATGTGACTTCTATTCTTAATTGATAATGAAATATTAAATCTTTATGCATTGAGAAACGTATTATTTATACATCCTCTCACCTAGATATATTCTCCTTTTCATTCGTGATCAAATGATCCTTTCAAATGAAATATATGTCAAATCAGAGGAAAACTATGTATAGGTTAGTGGTAAAATTAAACATTGTAAATGATATTTTTATATTAGATAACTAATCATCTATTATAGGAAGGCTTAAAAACGAGAAAACTAATCACTGGCTCTTAAACCCATTAGCAAAATAGTTTGTCTTCTCTTTTGCATAACCAGTGACTAAATTATCTGATTTAAACTAAGGAAGAACTGTTAATCCTACATCTAATAATGTAGAATTGAAGGTATGATTTTCTTGAATGG
The DNA here is from genome assembly GCF_036898095.1 of Palaemon carinicauda. NCBI lineage: Eukaryota > Metazoa > Arthropoda > Malacostraca > Decapoda > Palaemonidae > Palaemon > Palaemon carinicauda. The sequence goes on from NC_090730.1 coordinate 25,364,310, forward strand.
CAACAAAACAAATCTCTTACAACACATCGTGAACTAATTCTAGCTAGATCTCTATTAAGTGATTCAGCAACCCCAGGTTTATATTCAGGAGATGGAATTACGGCAAAGAGAGTAGCATCATCTGCATATACAACGGTCGCGTATTATAGGCGAAACCACAACCATGTATATATAATATGAAAAGTAATAGAGTCAAAACACTACCCTAAGAAACAGCAGATACCATACAACTCTGCAATCTATTACCTAAAAATTAGATAATGATGCTAAGAAAAGATCCACCAATTCCTAACTCTTTGAGTTAGAAAACCAAAGTTCCATGATTATAAAAGTAAAAAATAGCACTATACTCAATGCCAATACTACAAACTTCCTGGCCACAATCAAGGGATTTCTACACAGCATTAGAGAATGTAAGAATGTCATCACATGCTTCAAGGCCTTTGCGAAAGACAAATTGAAGACTAGGGAACTGACAGGTATCTTCCACTTACCTTTTTAGACGTTTTGTCAAAAGACATCTAAAATTTGATATGGAATATATGGAAACTGGACAGCAATCAGCTGGGATAGAGCTATACAACTAACACATTTATCTAACGGAGTAAAATTACCTCTTCTTGATAACTTGCGGAAAGTAACAGACAACTTAGGAGCCAAGTAATCAGCTGTCTATAAAAAACAAAGGAAAAATACCTTTAGGGTCTACACGTTCATGAACATCAAGCTCCATCAAAAGTGTTTTAATTTCATGGGACCAAAGAGGAATAAGGAGGATATAGTTTCTCATTACTCTGCTTGTTATTAAACATATTAGCCAAAAGGGTTGCGTTTTTCTTTGGACAGTGAGTGACAGCACCATCTAGTTCAAGTAGAGGAGGAACTGTTGCTTCTACACCAAAAGGTATAGATTTAAAGGTAGCCCACCACTCGTGTAACCGAGTTCTACCTGAAAGGGTTTCTTTTATGGTTAAATTGTCTTCGTTTTCAGTTGAAGTATAAACTTTCAGAGCAAAAGCTTTAAGCTGAGTATAGTTATATTACCTTTCCAATGATGACAGGTCTCCTCCTTTTCCAAACATGTGCAAAGACAATTACCACTGAAACAAGGGTTGACTTTCACTCGGTATTTTAGCACAAATTAATGATATGTCTATCAATCATGTTGACCAGGTTCTCATTTAGGAGAACAACATACCCACTGACACACACACACACACACACACACACACACACACACACACATATATATATATATATATATATATATATATATATATATATATATATATATATATATATATATATATATATATATATAAATATATATATATATTATGTATATATATATATATATATATATATATATATATATATATATATATATATATATATATAAATATTATATATATATACATATATATATTATTATCATCTCCCACGCCTATTGACGCAAAGTGTCTCAGTTAGATTTCACCAGTCGTCTCTATCTTGAGCCTTTAAATCAATACTTCTCCATTCATCATCTACTTCACGCTTCATAGTCCTCCTTCATGTAGGCCTAGTTTCCTAAGTCTTCTAGTGCCCTATGTAGCCCAGTTTAAAGTTTGGTGAACGAAACTCTCTTGGGGAGCGCAAAGAGCATGCCCAAACCATCTCCATCTACCCCTCACCATGATCTCATCCACATACGGCACTTGAATAATCTCTATTATAGTCTCGTATCTAATCCTCTCCTGCTATTCAACTCGCAATATTCTTCTGAGGGCATTGTTTTTAAATCTACAAAATCTGTTGGATATTGTTTCATTGTCATAGCACGATCTCACTAAGCAGATATATAACCTGATTCTTATTTGTAGTTTCAGACGATTTGATTTCCAAATTTTACTTAACCTAGCCATTTTCTTACTTGCTTTTTTCAAGCTTGAATTAATCTCTAATTCTAAAGACCCAATATTAATCATAGTTCGTAAATATTTAAATGATTCCACCCTAATAATCCTTTCTCGTCCAAAAAATATTTCATCTTCCATTACATATTCAATTCTAATCATCTCTGTCTTTCTTCTATTTTTCTTTAGTCTAACCTCATGTGATATTTCATGTATTCTGGTAAGCAAAATTTGCAAGTCCTTTGGCGTTTTACTAATAAGGACAGCGTCATCAGCATACTCAAGGTCCGCTAATTTTCTGTCAACAATCCAGTCCAATCGTTCTCCGCCATCCCCAATTGTTCATTGCATTACAAAATCCATGAAGAAGATAAACAACATAGTTGAAAGCACATAACCTTAGAGTACTTCACTGCTCACTGAAACTTTGCATTTGTTAAGCTCATGAACAGACTTGATAAAATTTACATATTTAGGAGGAACTCCATAATAACGCAGGACTCTCCACAAAATTGGCCGGTGCACACTATCAGAGGCTTTTCATAGTCCATAAAAGTGGATTTCTATGTTCTACACATTACTGTACAGCATGTCTTGAAATGAAACTTTGGTCAGTCAAACTTCTACCTTTTCTACATCCTGCATGTTCATCTCTCAGCTTTTCATCAATCTTTTTCTCTAGTCTTTAGAATAAGCATACTATATATTTTCATAACAACTGACGTAAGTGTGATGCCTGTGTAATTATTGCAATCAGTCAGTAGGTAGGCAGGAGGTTTGCCAGGACACCAGCCACCTTTTGGGATACTACCACCAGAGAGTTATTGGATCTTTTGACTGGCCAGACAGAACTACATTGGCTCTACCTATCTATGGATACAGCTCAAATTCCTTCGCCTACATATATACCGAATAGTCTGGCCTATTCTTTTCACATTCTCCTCGTTCATTATCATTTTCAGCCCTACGTTTGTGTTTTCTCTATTCAAATCTTCTATCATCCTTTGTAATTCTTCCCGTGATTCACTAAGCACAACTATGTCCTTTGCAAATCTTGAGTTGTTGAAATATTCCCTAGTAATAGTAATCCATACGTTTTCACAACACACACACACACACACACACACATATATATATATATATATATATGTATATATATCTATATCTATATATACATATATATATATATATATATATACATATATATATATATATATAATATATATATATATATATATATATATGTATATATATATATATATATATAACGGATTTTGAGCGAAGTGAAAAATCTATTTTTGGGTGAGGTAGCCATGTCGTCCTGATGGAAGTTCCTAATAGGTAGCTTTCTAGGGTATATTTGACTACAGTGATATTCTCAGAGAATTTTACCTTAAGGTATCCAGAATTCTAACTCTTGGAGCAAATATCCCTAAATAATCTCACAGGGATATCACATAATATCAGAGGACGTATTCTTGACACGTCACATAGCTATCTTCACTCCGAACAGTATTAACGCTTCGAGGGGTTATAGTGACAAGAATCTGAAACGAAAATGAAAAGAGAGCCGCTCATAAAGCATCTCTCTTATTCCATTTCCAGTGTGTATCTGATGAAGGCGGTAGCGCCCTCTTTATTCCTTGTAGCGATATACGAGGTGCTACAGATACTGTATTATAGGGAGGTGTTAAAAAGCCCTTTTACAATAAAAGGAAGGGCGGGTCCATCAGGACGACATGGCTACCTCACCCAAAAATAAATTTTCGCTTCGCTCAAAATCCGTTTTTTGGGCTCAGGCCATGTCGTCCTGATGGAAGTTTACCAGAGCATTACTGTATCTGTGGATTCTGAATTGGTGCCGTATTCCCAAGAAAGTATTTTCCTGGTCCGTCTAGACCTAGAGACCTATGATGTTACCGTCATACATCATTTCATCTAAGAATGAACTATGTTAGTGCTTCCTGTCCCCTACAGGGAAGAGTCATACTAGACTCTGGAAAAGTCTCGAGGAGTACATAATAACTTATGGATGACAAAATGACAAGCTTGTATAGTGGTCTCGCCTTATACATTATAAAGCAAAGCTTGTATAAGAGTCGCTAATGTCAGAATGAATTTGTGACACCTTCCCCAATGTGACTACTCTTATTAACTATTGGATAATGGTTATATCCGCATATGAACAAATTTTGCATCTCTGCCACTATCCCGTTAGGGTCCCACGTCAACCCTTCCTAAAGAGAGTGGACTTTTGCTTGAATCAGGGAACAATCTTAAAAGACATACCATGATAAAAATATCCATATTTTAATCTTAATGCTCAGTACATTTCTAAAAAAAAGAGTGTGGGCGAATAAAACGCAGGGTTCACTATGAACTAGTTTATCAAAATTTAAAAAACGTACATATCAGATCAATCTTTATAAAATTTATAAAAAGTGGATGATATCCACTAAAGCACAAAGAAAACAGTCAACAGAAAATATAGTTTCATCTACCATGAAACAGATTTGCCACTTCAATTGAATTAATAATAATGATACAGTTTGTATACTGTTTAATTACACTAGCGTAAGAAACGCTTGGCACAAGTGTCCGTATTATGCTGTAGTTCACCAACGTCAATGGAACAGTTCATAAGGACACTTTCGTGGCCTATCGCTCAGTGTGTAGTACATACAGTGACTACACACCAACCTACTTAATTAATCGTCCCAAATTAATTCCACTGTTCCTCGCAGATTTAAAACAAAAGGTTAAAGGATTCTACCTGCTGCTACCACAGACTACTTAAGTTGCTCCAATTGCTTCGCACAGTGCATAAAGAACACCTTGGATGACCACCAGCCGGTGTATGAACAAAGATGTTCAAGGTCCATAAAAATAAAGAAATTCTATGGAAGAAGCAACTCCTCTCGGATCATGACTAGCGGCTGTACTGTCAGGACCCTTTTTGCGAATATCACAGGTGAGTTTCGCCCTTAGTTATAGAGAACTTTGAGCCCAAGGTTTCTTCTCTGAACAGCTGTCCTCCCATAAAGTCTGAAGTTCTATGAAGATAGACCTTTAGGCACTCCACTGGACATAGAGATACATCTTCCTTCAGAGGGCAGATTCTCTAGGGACCCCACCTGTTGGTGGGTAGCTTGTTCTTGGTAAGAAACGTTGGGTCTGGAAATAGATTCAGTAGTATTGTGTCGGCTGCTCACCTTTTCCTCCTCACTAAGGAGAGAAAATCATGAGATGTAGGTTCCTGGTTTTCTGTGATGAAGCGAAGACAGTCGAATTCTGTACTCGCTGAGACAGGGATGAATCCGGTAGCGGTACGAATTTTAGTCGTAGTTCCAACGCCAGAGGGAACCACACACTATTTGGCCACTTGTGTGCCACTATTGCCGCCTTCCCTTTGAAGGATCTCAGTTTGTCAAGGACCTTCAGAAGGAGGTTGTGCGGAGGGAACAGATAAATACTGGACCATCTGTTCCAGTCTAGGGACAAAGTGTCCACTGCCTCCGCTAGCGGGTCCTCGTATGGGGACACATAACGATCCATTTTCTTGTTGTCTTGCATCGCAAAGAGGTCTATCTGCAGCTCCGGGACTTGACTCGAGATGAAGGAGAACGATCCTGCGTCTAGGGACCATTCTGACTCTATTGGTGTAAACCTGGATAGAGCATCCACTGTCACATTGCGGAACCCTTGAATGTGAACTGCTGACAGGTGCCATTTCTTCCTTTCTGCCAAACGGAATATGGCCAACATCACTTGGTTGATTTGAGGTGACTTCGACCCTTGTCGATTCAGGCATCTCACTATTACCTCGCTGTCTAGAACCAGTCTTATGTGGGTCGGGTGGCGAGGAGATACTTTCTTTAAAGTCAGAAGTACTGCCATGGCTTCTAGAAAGTTGATGTGAAATGACTTGGAAAGATTGGACCAAGCTCCTTGGGCTCTCTTCGGATGAGAGTGAACTCCCCAACCTTCCTTTGAAGCGTCTGTATGGATATTTACTGACGGGGGAGGAGGTTGAAGAAGTATTGACTTCTTCAGTTGCTTGGCATTGGACCACGGCTTGAGAAGCGTTTGCAGTCGAGTCGGTAGAGGTCTTATTAGATCTCTTCGCGCGTTTGATGTGTATTTCCTCCAGACTCCTGTTGCATCCTTTAGCTGTGCTCTTAGCACTGGATCTGTTATTGAAGCAAACTGTTGAGAGCCCAGCACTCTCTCCTGTTCGCGTCTTGATATCCGTTTGGATTTCAATAGTCTCTTGACAGATCCTGCTATCTCTTTCCTCTTCTTCCCAGGAATGGAAAGTCGATGTGACTCCAAATTCCAGTGGATTCCCAACCACTGAAATTTTTGAGCTAGAGAAAGTCGAGACTTTTTGATGTGGATCTTGAATCCCAGATGTTCCAGAAACTGGATCACTATCTTAGAAGCTTGCATGCATTCTGTAATGGATGCTGCCCACACCAGCCAGTCGTCCAAGTAGACTACTACTTGGACCCCCTTTAGGCGTAATTGATGGACGGCTGCGTTCGCGAGCTTCGTGAAAATCCTTGGGGCTATATTTAGCCCGAAAGGCATGGCTCTGAAGGCGTAAAGCTTTCTATGTAACCTGAAGCCTAGGTAGGAGGAGAGGTGACGATTAATTGGAACGTGCCAATAAGCGTCAGGCAAGCCTATAGAGACAGTATATGCCCATTTGGGCAGTAGGGTCCTTATGTGTTGAAGTGTGAGTATTCTGAACTTGTAGTTTACTATGAACTTGTTGAGTGGCGACAAGTCTAGAATGACTCTGAGTTTTTTCTGAGTCCTTCTTTGGAACACAAAACAGCCTCCCTTGGAATTTGATGGACTTAACTTTCCGGATTACTCTTTTGTCTAAGAGCTCTCAGACATATTCTTCCAGAACGAGGGTTGAGTGTTGGGAGAATTGAGGAAATTGAGATGGAGGACTGCTCCACCTCCAACCTAGTCCATTCTTTATTAGGCTGTGGGCCCAGGGATCGAAGGTCCAGCGATCACTAAATAGCTATAGCCTCTGGAAGTATCTCACTTCTGCTACTGTGGACCTGAGGCCTTGCCTCCTTGACCGCGTCCTCCCCTGGATCCCCTTCCTCTTGAAGGGCGTCTAGAAGAACCTCTGGCTGTTCCTCTAGCCTTCGAACGAAAGGAAGAAGTCTGCCTTTCGAAGGCTGGGTTAAAAACTGGTGACTGAGTCACCACTTGTTGAGGTACCAGTTGGTACGTGGTTGCAGGTTGTGCCATTATCTGAGGCACCGCGGTCACAGGAAGTTGTTGTTGTTGTTGTTGCTGTCGGTAGGGTATAGCCGGCCGAGAGGATGGCCTAGGCCTTTTTGTCTTCCTCTTGGGTTGGGGACCCTCATCCGGAGTAGATTTTCTCTTAAGATCTAAGCCTCACTTTTTGAGAAGGTTCCTATTCTCTGTGGCGGCATTGTCTACTACCTCTTTAACCACATCGTTAGGAAAGAGGTCTTTCCCCCAGATACGAGAGGAGATCAGTTTCCTCGGTTCGTGCCTCACCGCAGCCGAGGCGAACACTAACTATCTACAGGCTCTCCTAGCTTTAACAAAGCTATAGAGATCCTTTGTAACTGTGGCCAGATGGGTTTTGGCCACTACCATGAACATGTCCTGGATCTTGGGGTCACTTGCCATCGTTTCTAATGTCGTTTTCAACGACATCGATGCCGCTAGTCTTTCCTTTGTCTCTTGCTCTCTGCGCAAGAGAACCTCCGACAGTTTTGGAAGTTCCTCACCAAACTGACGTTCAGCAATATCAGCTTCCAGCTTCCCGACTGAGAAGCTAAGGTGTACATCCTTCAAGTCTTCTTGGTCCAAGGGCAAGGTCAGAGATAACGGCTTACACTCCTCCAAGGAGGGGCATGGTTTCCCTGCCTCCACCGCCTTTAAGGCTGCCTTATATCCCTTTTTCATGAAGGGAAAGGCTCTGGTAGGAGAGGCCACAAAGGAGGGAAGCTTCTTACTCAAGGCTGGCACCTTTGAGTTCGTGAAGCCCCTCTCTTTCATCGAGCTCGCTAGTAATGCCTGAGCTTTACTATGGTCAAAAACTATGACCTCCTTCGGCTCAGTCTCCTCCTTTGAGGCTGGCTTCTTCCTAAGGCGGACATAACAGTCCGGGTAAGAATCTTTGTTGGGCCAAAATTCCACCTCTTCCAGGGGAATTGCTCCCAACTTTTCTGATATGACGATCTTCCCGATTGTCATTGGCATGTGTTCGGCATACCTCCAAGGATTGGTATCCGAGCACAAAGGAAGATCCTTTACGTTGAGTCGCTTCTGGGGCCCACGTAATGCTGCAAGTCTACGTATCTCCAGTTTCATTGCAGCTTCCTTCTCATCATTCTTCTTTTGAATTTGTTGGATCATCTCAACAATAGAAGAAAGAGTCCTTCCCAGTTCATCTGGGATAGCAGACGATGTAGAGGGAACAGGTTCTGGGTCCGGAACCGATGTAACCGACCCCTCATCGATTTCTTCCTCTTCTACTTGAGGAGCCTGGTACGGCTCCTCCTCCTGACCTTCTCCTAGAAGGTCCTTCTCTGTAGAATCCGACACCTCCGACATCTTATCGTCCAATTGGATGTCTGAAAGGGCGGCCGAGACTTCAGAATCTACCAGATTCTGGGCAGTTGGTATCTCCACCTGAGGCTGAGGAATGACTGCATCGGCTAATGCTTTAGGGAAAAGGTAGGCCCTCATCTTCTCATTTGGAAGGAAGGGGCCTGAGGTGTTTTTCTGAAAACCCCTCAACCAGGATCATAACTTTTCCCTGGCAGCATCCCTTGACTCCGTCGACTTAGGGTCGTCAAAAGCCTCGGTAATCAGGTTAGAACATACTGTACAAACCTGAGGGTCCCAATACCAGAGATCACCTCTGGAGGCTGCGCATGCTGCGTGCCTCCTGCAATGTTGATGTCCACAGAAGTTCTTACTGCGGACATTACAGAATACACTCCCTCACTTTGAATGGTCCTCCTGTAAAGAGAAGAAAAATCCATGAGTATCAAGTGAAGGCTTTTTCACTTATATTAAAACATTTAGCTTATATAGAAAAAGTATAAAAAAAAGAAGGAAAGACACAAACTTGTATTTCCTGTCCAGTCAATTGCAGTAACCTCCCAAGATATTAAAACTAAGGTTAATTCTATTCTAGAATACCTTATGTAATTTCCTAAACGGAAATTTAATGTGCAGTTTTAATATACGGGATCGAATGAATACAGAATGAACTCACTTTCTATATATTGTACGGTCTCAACAAAAGGCTGTACAAGATAACATTAAGTATGATGAAGAACTCTAGTGTTATCACAAACTCAGTACAGCAGTTTCTACTAATGCAGTGTGAACTACACTACCAATATAGCAACTACTGTACATCGCATGCTGTTGTGCCAGCCAGCACGTGCCGGTACGAGCCGGTGTGCGCCGGCACGTGCTGGCCGGCATATACCCCTGTATAGTTGAACAATATACCATCTTTAACTAATAGGCAGTAGCCCACTGATTCGCGACTGTGTGCCGGCCGGCAATCATTGCCGGCCGACAGCTGAAAACACTAATACCCGGTTGCCGGCCGCTAATCGTAGTGGCAGATTCGGGCTGCTTTTCCACTGCCGGCAGGCCAAGGTAATAAAACCCATGCTCGCCGGCAGTAGCTAAGAACCAGAGAACCTCCACCTGCCCGGCTGTTGGCTGTTAAGCCGGCAGCCGGGCTAGGAGTACCAGACAATAGTCAGAGAAACAGTATGGATGTAAGGTTATAAGGCGGCATTGCCATACGACCTTCCATCCAGAAAGAGTGAACTTATGGAAGGGGAGAATGTAGCATTCAGACTTCCAAAGAATCCATAGCCTGCCGGGCTCTACCGGCAGACATGGAAGGGAGACCAAGGGAGGTCTGGGGTTCACTCTGCAAAGAACCAAGGGTGTCTGCCGGCCGACACGTAATGCCAGCCAGCAGAGAGCTGAGCCGGTCCTCCATCCTAACCTATACTAGGTACGGAAGTAGGACTGTGGCCAAAAGAAAATAAAAGAAAGATAGGTGGGGAAGGGATAAGGGTCCTATAGACTTCGTTCAGCAAGAGACACACTCAGCAGTTAGGGAAGCTCATCCTAACCAAGAGTTGTCTATTAGGGAGGAAGATTGGCAATACCTGCTATCCTCCTCCCAACCAGAACAAAGTTAGGTGAAGTTATTTCACCGGGCAACAGAGAAAACTCATTCTCCAGCTAGAGAAAAACAACACAGGACAGTCTGCTAGGCCACTAGAGGAAGGAATCATCTTTTACAGAATCCTTCCGACATGGACTAGGGAAGCAAAGCTTCCTGTGTCCGCCCCTAACCTAGCAAAAGAGACTCATTCTCTATGCTAGGAAGAAGTAGACCACAGACTAGAAACTCTGATGTTCTGCCTTAACCCAAAAAACCAGTCACTCTGGTTATCAGGACAGGACAAACATATCCTAGTATAGTTATACCTGAATTATCATACAGATAGAACCACTAGGATTAAGCCAAAGGCTTTCAGAGGGAGAGAGTGATTGAACTTAACCTTCTGAGGAGAAAAGAACAATCGGGGAAGTGCGAAAGTATACTACTATACCTAGAATACTACACTAGGTAAGGTGAGAATAGATTACCTAATTCACCGAAACTCTCTCGTATGCAATCTTGGAAAAAACATTCAACAATATCTTACATTTATGAAAGATTTGCCTATAGCTTCATTAATATAACACTCGGAAAAACTTATATCATGCATGAAAATACTAGGGCCAGACGCCTGGGCTACTAAGCCTCGCGAAGGGCAAGATCGGTACCTCGACCCGTGTCGAAATCACCGAACTAAAACTGACGGTATAATATAAGCATTCTTAGATGAGCTAAATAGCTAGATTATTAAAGCATAACAGACCAGGAACGTTGCTCTAGCTAACTAAATGACCCATAAATAGCGAGCGATAGCATCCAGGATGCCTCCGGTAGGCAACAGCTCTTGTTTACGTTAATATCACTTTTGATTTAATTCAAAACGACAAGAGCTTACATTTATACATAGTAAAGATAATACTCAACTTTCCAGAGGCAGAAGAGGCCGGTGAAGTCATCAAAATGTTGAATAAAATCCAAAATAACGAGAGAACACAAGGGAAAACACCGAGTAGTAGAGCTACACGAAAAGGAATAAATAGGACGCTACCGCCTTCATCAGATACACACTGGAAACGGAATAGGAGAGATGCCTTATGAGCGGCTCTCTTTTCATTTTCGTTTCAGATTCTTGTCACTATAACCCCTCGAAGCGTTAATACTGTTCGGAGTAAAGATAGCTATGTGACGTATCAAGAATACGTCCTCTGATATTATGCGATATCCCTGTGAGATTATTTAGGGATATTCGCTCCAGAAGTTAGAATTCTGGATACCTTAAGGTAAAATTCTCTGGGAATATCACTGTAGTCAAATATACCCTAGAAAGCTACCTATTAGGAACTTCCATCAGGACAACATAGCTTGAGACCAAAAATATATATATACAATATCAATGATAAATACCTTAATAACTTAAGATTTGCAGATGACATAGCTGTGTTAAGCTAATTATGGGAGAAATTACAAAAGATGTTAGAAGATTTGAATAGGGAAAGCAGAAATGTAGGACTGAAAATGAATTTGAGTAAAACTAAGATAATATTCAATGAAAATGTAGAGACAACAAGTTAGAGTTAAGATTGAGTGAATCCAATTAGATATTATCTTAGTTTTGCACGTGGTCATTCTTAGTCCTACATTTCTGCTTTTATTTATTCAAATCTTCTATCATCTTTTGTAATTCTTTCAATGATTCACTAAACAGAATTAGCCATCTGCAATTCTTAAGTTGTTACATTTGCTTTTTCAAACTTTAGCTGACGACCCCACCCCCACCAAAAAAAAAAAAAAGAAAAAAAAAAAAAAATCTTACGCTCCTTGTACATGTAACAAGACACACTTTATAGAGGATTGATATCTGTTATTGGGCTTATGATTAGCTGACAACGTATTTGCTGCGGACACGAATATATTTTGGTTAAATCTAGGATGTTCCAACTCTTTGCTATTAGAATATTGGGATCTATATATATTTTTTCTAATACATATTATCTATATTTTACATATAATCACCATTAAAAAGAGACTAAAACTGAGAAGAAAAATAGAGCATTGGAATTATGAATTCTTTATGCATTTATTGAAAAAAAGCCTACTATAAAAGTATTTTTTAGTAATCACACACTTTTTCCAAATTTGAATAGAATCCGAGTGTTTCTACTTCTTATCAAAAGATGGCAGCACACGTCCCTTGTTCCATACATGTGAATGATTCTATCCAATTGGAAAAGGATGATAGATTGATACTTATGTAGAAACATGTGTGGCAGGTATAAATTATACAGAGCTCCAATGAAGTAGGAAAGATATTTTAGGCTATTTTTAAACCAAAATGACGTCATGGAAGGTTTAAGAATGCAACGATTAAAGAGCTCTACACATTGTTTATTTTCATGGTCAATAGATGGCCTTAGTAGTAGAGTACCAAATTGCTGCTTACTCCATCATCAACTAATTATAAATTTTATGACTTCATTTCTGCTGCTATTTGGCCACAAAATTACTATAAAACAGACGCCCTTGAATTTGATGTTCCTTGTTGTCTGGCCACAGCTTAATTCTTAGGAAATTATAAATTTCACAGTAAATGTCACAGAAATATTTCCTCGGTAAACAATCGTGAGTTTAATTACATTTGGAGGGGGGCGGGGTGTCGCCAGATATGCCACATGTACTGAAGTCTGTACCAACCGTGTGTCACACGATCGTACATAGTTAATTTTGTGTATATATTATGCTTGTATCTTCGCTCTTCCCTCGCACTAAAAAGAACCAGAATAAACATGTCTGCTTTTGTCCTCTGTAACAGTGTCTGTTTTTTTAACACAAAATTTCTTGTTGGTTTTAGCTTTTGTATATAAAGGAGAGTGTTCTATAATAAATTCACTCAGTTGCTTGCATACTGTCTTTGAGTCACAACCTTCTCTCGGCTCGTCACAAGTCGGAGATACAATCAAGGAATTACACGTTATTTCATTCAATTTTTAATTACCATTCTATGAAACCAATAGGTAATTGATATGTTTCATGGTATGACATATATTATCAGTGAAAACTAAGTCGAATACCAATATTTTTACATTCCAAAAGGCAAAATTGCGCTCACTTCCTAACTCCCTCCCATATATCCTATGAGTTTTACTTTATCGCCAATAGATGGCATCAGAAGTCTCTTGCCCCAACTAATATAGTAAATTATTCAAAGACCACTTCAATTAAAAAAAAAAAAAAAAAAAAAAAAAAGTGGTAGGAAGGTAGAGGCTAGAGAATTGGTTGTTGGTAAATTGTCCAACGATCGTTTCCATATGAGGAGTATATATCTATATCAGAACATGAAAATTTTTCACAAGCTACAGAAAGCAACCTGAGTTTACTTATAAAAGTGTTTAGTATTTCTCTTCTTCATCAGAACACATGAATGGTAGGTTATGTCCCTGCACAAGTGACCAATGTAACAATCTCCGGCATAGTTAAGGTTGGTGGGACGAGTTTGGAACAGCGTGCCAAATAAATTTCCTTAAATGGAGAGTATCTTTTTTTCATTACAGATTCAAATAATTTGAGGAATAATAGTTATGTGGGAGAATGTTCATGACTATGGTGTAATTTGATGTTCTTATAATCAGCATAATAAACATAGGCAAATCGAATAAGGGCAAAGAAAGTTTTCACATTTCTGTGTCTTCGCCAACGCCTGTCTGTGTTGCGTCATCCACCTACGAATATGTGTTTGTCAATAAGGGCGTTTCAGAGTGTAAATCAATTATGAAATAAACCTTATTATAATTTCCTCAGTAAATGTATGCATTTTGGTAAAGCAGTTTCTCGGTTCAATATAGGTTAAAAGATTATATCAAGTACACAAACACACACACACACACACACACACACACACATATATATATATATATATATATGTGTGTGTGTGTGTGTGTGTGTGTGTGTATATGCATTATATATATGTATATTTATATTATGTGTGTGTCTGCATGTATGTAATATAGGGAGACTCATCTCTCCTAAATCATTCACAGCATGCCTAAGTTTTTAGAAATGTATCTTGGGAATGTTTAGAAATTAAAACATTAATGGGCAATACCTTAATAACTTAAGATTTTCAAATGACCTTGTTCTATTTAGTGAACCATGTGAATGATTGTAATAAATAATGTTCAATGAAAATGCAGAGATATTTTAGATAAGGGGAACCTCTAGAGACTGTTAGTGAATATACATACTTAGAACATACAGTAATTGTTTTCTTAGGACATGAGACCGAGATTAAAAGGATAAGCATGAGATGGAGTGCACTTGGTAAACAAAATGAGATTATGAAACTTAAAATGCCACTTTTCTAGACGCGAGTGGAGGGACATGTCTGAAGCTTTTATTCTGCTGCAGTGGACTAGTAATGGATGATGATGATGATGATGATGAGCATATATATATATATATATATATACATATGTATGCATATATATGTATGTAAATATATGTATATATATATATATATATATATAAATATATATATATATATATATATATATATATACATATATATATATATATATGTTTGTGTGTGTGTTGTGTATGCCGTGTTTTCTTGAATAAGAATCCGGGGAAACCGAATTTATAGGCGTATCCTTTCTCATGTGCTAAAATGTCAAGTGAAAGACAAAATCCTGCTTTTGTGATGATGGGTTTAAACACGCTTATTTGGAGAAGCAGATGGCCTGTCACCGTTGGATGGGTAATAGATCAAATTTCACTTGGAATTGATTTACTGGGCTGAGAGCTTTTGCTCAGAGAGTTTATGCTTTAACTGAAAAGGAATACAATCTAACCATAAAAGAATCCTTTTCGGGTGCAACCCAGGAATAGGACTGGTGGGCTACCATTAAATTTGCACTCTTTACTGAAGACCTGAGTGGTCTTCCTTTAATTAAACCGACGGCTCTGTCACTCACTGTCCAAAGGAAGAGGCAACCCTTTTGGCAGGTGTGTTTGACAGTAATCCGAGTAATGAGAAATTCAATCATCCTTATTCCTGTTTTCTTGAGGCTAAACTAACTACTATCGTTTCCAGAGGCCGTGTAATAGTGTTTTTCCCAAATATCTAACAAACCGGCTTATGAATTTCCATGAAACTACAGCAATGAATGTTTCAAACACTGGCCTAATTTTTGGTGGTACAATGAAATGACAGATGTGCTTAATTAACCCGTTTACTCTTAGAAAAAAATAGGAACTTCTTCCCTTCCTTCAGAGCGTTTCGAAGAAGTGTTACTTAATCACGTAACTGTGACGCAGAGGTTCCCCCAACCCTCCTTCGGTGTTTACACCCATAGCTATCCTAGTACTTCCCCCCCCCCTTTCCTCTTGCCTTCTTTCCTTCTTTCCCATTGTTATTAGGCTACCGAGTAAATACCTGTTAGGAAAGACTATGTACTGCACATATAAAATGAGCCGGAAGAGCAATAAAATGTTTTATGGTGGTAGATAATGATTAGATTGTTAACACAAATTATCAAACATAATAGAAGAGGTTTAAAACAGGGGTGTGGAATCGCACTAAGAGATACTCTACTCGGACTCCTACAAATTTTAGATTTGCGACTAAAAAATAAAATAAAATAAAAAAATAAAATAAAAACATTAGTAGAAATAGAAAACAATCTTTTTCCTTGAGAGTGATGATGAGTAAAATGTATAAGTGTCCATTTCTTTTTTTTTTTTTTATCCCTCATAAATCTATGGTTTCCAGCAATTAGTGATAACATTATTTTGGAAAAGAAAAGCTAATGAATACTTTGATACGAGTATATCAGCTTGGCATGTAGACAATGTCAATGGATTTCTCAAAGTAAGGTTGATTGGTTCATTAATTGAAGTCTGGTATAATTCCAGTGACAAAGTCGCAATGATATTTGTCATATACCTTTTAAGTAACAAAAATAGGTACTGGTACTTATAACGTAAATAAATATATAAAACTATAGGTTGAAATATAATAAATCTTATGTATGTATGAACACACACACACACGCATATATATATATATATATATATACATTTATATATATATATATATATATATATATGATTTAAAAATTTATCAAATGACCGATGTTAATGCCCTTATATGAAACATCTTTTAGAAGTCTTTTTCTAAGGAATTCAAGCTACTCTCTCTGGTGAAATTGATATGATAAATTATATCAAACAATGCTCTCTGTCATTTTCTTCCTGGCAATTGATGTATCTGGTAACCTGTGTTGTATGGAAGAATGAGTCCTACGGCTTAACCTAAAGAAAACTATATTTCTATTGCTTTACCAACACTCGCTTGAAGTGCGAAGTGTAGGGTTAGCATAGCTTCTTTCGTCTCCTGTCATAAGTCTCATTCTTGATCTTCAATGTAAGTGAGTGAGTAAGATATAAAAGGTTGGTCTTGTGTTTAAGTAAAATCTAAATTCACGAATCACATTACCAGGTATGCTGAACTTTTACTGACAAAGAATTTCGTATTGCTTGGGGTAGGTCATATGACAATTATCTATGGAGTTAAACAGGCGTTTAACAATTCGGGGGATGGAAGGTACAGGGGAAGAAACGTTTTAACAACGTCACTGAGGGACGTCATCACTTTTGCGAATGTGTGGGTGGCTAAGACTGGCTTTAGCCTCATTTTCTTAAGTAAAAAAGTTAATGAAACGTAATTGGCAATGCACAGTATTTCCCAAAATTAAGCCATTGTATGAAGCGCTCCCTGCTTTGATATCATGGAAATCCATCAGTTATTTTAGGAGTTATTTAAAAAAAAAAACACTATTACACGGCCTCTGGAAACGATAGTAGTTCAGCTTTTCGTTCTCATTAAACTGAAATACCCTTGATGGACCTTGATGATTAAGATGTAGACCCTAATGTCTTTATTTATTTTTTAGCACTTGTTGGAAAATTGGTAATGTCTCTCTACTAAGTAAATTTATTTGTGGTAGCCCTAGCTCTGCTGATTACCACACGATTTCCATAATTCCCATAATATCTAAATTTTTTAACGTATTTTGGCAAAGCGTCTAAATATTTACACTGAAGGTAATCTTCTGTTCTCTAGTTTTCCATTTGCCTTTCTCAAATGCCTTGGAACGTGTGATGCCCTTCGTATAATCTCCAATGCTCTACAGAAATTGCTTGATTATGGTCAGGAAGTTTGTATAATTGGCCTTAATTTTAGTGCTCCCTTTGACCGTGTTAATCACGAAGCTCTTGCTTTCAGACGGTTGGTAATAAGTGGTTTGGCCTAGAAAACGAGCTCGTTGTATATGCAGATGATGCCTCAATTCCCTCTCCTGAATGTAGATCTGGGGTTGCTGAATCCGTTCATAGAGATCTAGCTAAAATTAGTGTATAGTGCAAATTATGGGGTATGAAGTTGAATCCTAACAAAACTCAAATTATGATTATAAGTAGGTCAATGACCGTGGCTCCTCAGCATCCTGATCTCAGCATTGATGAGGTTTCTTTAACTTTGTATGATTCTTTTAAAATTTTAGGTTTTATTCTCGACAGCAAATTTATATTTGAGAAACACATTAAACCTGTGTCTTCTTCCATTGCACACAAAAATTGGCTCATTGAGAAAGTCTTTCAAGATTTTTGGTATTTAATCTATTCTGAAAAAGTGTTTTAATTCTTTCATTTTACCTTGTTTCGATTATTGTTCTCCTGTGTGGTCTTCAGCTGCTGATTCTCATCTTAATTACTTGGACAGGAACTTACGGTTGCTTAAATTTCTTATTCCTGATCTAGATATTAATCTCTGGCACCGTCATTATGCATGTAACATAAGATTTTTTATAATTCTGACCATCCTTTACATTCAGATCTTCCTGGACAGCTCCAGTTTGTTCGTAATACTAGCTATGCTGTTAATTCTAATAGTCAGGCCTTCTCTATCATGAGGCTCAATACTACACAGTACTCAAGAAGTTTTATTCCAGCCGTGACCAAGTTGTGGAAGGAACTTCCTAATCGGGTAGTTGAATCAGTAGAATATCAAAAGTTCAAACTCTCAGCAAATATTTATGTTGAACAGGCTTATGTAAGTCCTTTTTTAGTTCATATATCAAATATCTGTTTTAATGTTGTTGATGTTTTTGAAATGCAGTATTTTATTTTAATTTTTCCTTACTTCTTATATTGTTTATTTATTTCCTTATTTCCTTTCCTCACTGGGTTATTTGGAGCCGTTGGGCTTATAGCATCTTGCTTTTCCTACTAGGGTTGTAGCTTAGCTGATAATAATAATAATAATAATAATAATAATAATAATAATAATAATAATAATAATAATAATAATAATAATAATAATAACAATAATAATAATAATAAAAGAGATCTTGCTAAAATTAGAGCACAGTATAGTTATATGACGTTTTTGTTTTGCCAAAATTTAAGAAAATTAATCGTAAGACAACTTCAATGCTACACTCTTAGATGGTGCATTAACAGTTCTTTCTTAGTTTAAACCAGACTATTTACTCATTACATTATTAGGTTTGACAATCGATGTTTAGTTTTCCCTATTTTGTTAAATCTTTCCTTTAATTGATAATTACTTATCCAACATGAAAATATTACTTAATATGTTGTATTGTAGCACATTCTTTAAATGTATTTTTTTAATGCAGTATATCTAGGTGTGAGGATGTATGAATAACATGGTTTTGAATACATAAAGATTTATTAAACCAGAACCAATTAAGAATAGAACACACAATCAGATCAAATCATAATGAGGCTTTTTAAGAATGTAATTTTGATAAAAAATTTCATATGGACTGAAATCGCTGTTTTGAATGCATAAAGATTTAATATACTAGTATTAATTAAGAATAAAGCTCACATTTATATCAAATCATAACGCAGCTTTTTAAAAGAGTGTAATTTTAATAAAGAAATTTTAAACTCCAATTGCTGTATTTTACAGTACATTCAAAAGGTGGATATTGTTTAAGGCCTTGGGCATGATTCAGATCCTGCAGTATTTGCTGCTATCCAAGACAGGTAATCTGTAAAAAAGAAATATTCATGTCATTTAGAATACTAAGTCTCATATCATATCCAGTTTATCTTTGATCAGTATCTTCTATATTTCATCAAATTTAATGTCTCTAACCATCTCAAAATCTTACTTCCATTCATGCGAGATTTCAATCATGTTTAAGATCCCATGAACTTTTATTCCATAATGAATTACTTTCCTAATCTCTGTAAATCTGGTATATATTTTAAACGTTTGATCTGACTTACTGTTGACTCGTGCATAGACACCAGGATATCCAGCATAAGCGCAGCCATAACCCCAGGATACCACTCCAATCTGCACCATGAAGGATGCTGCTGCGTTGCCGCCAGTCACCATAGGACCTCCCGAGTCACCCTGAAAAGTTTAAACACCAGATATAGTGTGGATTGAAACTTAGATATTATTACTTCGATTGAGATAGATTTATGAATAATCACCTTTATTAGAAAGTATTTCCAAAACAAACATAAAATATAATGATGATCTAATAGAAAAACCTAAACAAATTAATGTTGCTTTTAAAGTGAAAAGATTTGATTTTACTTTTATATTTTTAATTACTAAGGTATCTGTAGAACGCCTGCTGGAGAATTTACTGTTTTTTTTTTTTTTTTTTTTTTTTTTTTTTTTTTTTTTTTTTTTTTTTTTTTAAATCATGGTTTACGTCTATCAACAAGTAATATTTTAGAACAGACTAGACTATGGATATGTGATTGATTTTCATTCATGATATAAAAAACTTAATGCATAAAACCTTGAAATGGAAATGAAAAATTCTCTTTTTTTATGATTTAAGTAGTTTATTTATGGAATTCACGAGAACGAAATTCCTACGAAGCTATGTACTATGTATCCTGTTGTTTAAACATACAGGCAAAATAGTTTGTATTAAGACCTGTATATATATATATATATATATATACATATATATATATATATATATATAATTTATATATATATATATATTATATATACATATATATATATGTATATATATACATATGTATATATTTATATATGTACTGTATATATATATATATATATATGTATATATATACATATATATATATGTATATATATATATATATCATATGTATATATGCATATATATACATATATATATATGTATATATATATATATATATATATGCATATATATATGTATATATACATATATGGATACACACACACACACATATATATATATATATATATAAAATACACACACACATATATATATATATATATTATATATATATATATATATATATTACATATATATACATATACATATATATATATATATATATATATTTATGTATATATATATATTTATATATATATATATATATATATATTCAACTTTAGAGCAATTACTAAAAAAATTTCATTCCTTAGAATTTCATTGTATTATCTAGTTACAAATAAAGTTTTTATTATTTTTAGTAACAGTTTAATAATCCATATTATTCTCAAAATCTTCAGTACGTTATTTACCTTCAGTTTTTTTTTAAATCACTCCTGTTATGAATACTCTTAGAGTCTTGAAAGGAGGAATATCATATATGCCTTAAGAACTTAAATTCATTACGATGTTATGAGTAGTAATAGTATTCATATTTATTAGCATTCGTGTACGAATAATTGAATGCTAGGAAAAAATTATGCACAACTTTGTAAAACACTGAAGGAAGACACATTGGTCATTCTACCGAAGACACGTCTTCGAACAATAAGTTTCCCTTCAGTTCCCGAAAGTTTTATATATATATATATATATATATATATATATATATACATATCTGTTCTCTTATATCTATAATCTCGATAACTAACTAGTGATTAATAGTAACATCTATTGTGAGAACTAATTCAAGGTGTCAATGTTTTTATCATTTTGTCTATTACTAAAAGTGTTTAAGTCCACTTCAAATTTGAAATGTTCAGAAGTCTGTATGATAGATGTTTTTATCACTGTCTATTATGGATTCTAGATTTCTGCATAATATGCGGTTAACGTCATTTAAATGTGCATTAATCTGTTGACTGAAATCAATTGTATGATATAGACCAGTGTTCTTGTCGGAAGGCTGTACTTCAATGTCTTTTGTATTTCTGTAACTAAATAGTGTATTGTTTAGATTTCTCCAGATTTAGTACAGACAGCTATTATATTTGAAGTGTAATAATCTGTTAATCGAAATCATTTATATAATATAGACCATTGCTCTTGTCTGAAAGTAGCATCTAAGCGTCTTTTGTATTTCTTTAGTTGAATATTGTACTGTTAAGATCTCTCTGAAATTAGTATAGGTGACTGCAGATCGAGATGTAAAGATTTAGGTTATATAAAATATGTAAAGTAAGACATGCTTGATTATATCCTTTAAGCCATCTGTACTATTGAATCTTTTGACTTGTTTTTGTATAACTTTGTTACCTCCTCAAGTCTTGTCATTATTGCTCTTAAAATTATTCAAGTTGTAAACGAAGTTAGAACATATAAGAATTTTTTATTTTATCAGATATGTAAAACAACCAAAAATAATCCAGCAACTCCTATATTCCCTTCATATATAACATTAATCTTTCCATTGTAATGAAAATTCATTTCTCTTTTTATACTTGACTGAGTATTCCATTAACCCTTTTTATTACTTTATAATAAAGAGCAATTTAGTCAAAAGAAGGATCTTTACTAAACTTAAATACATACTAACATTCTGGAAATAACTTATCCATTTGAATGGAAAAGAATCATGTATCAAGAATAATGAATTAGTTATATTTATCTTAGTAATTTCCCAAGACAATACTTATTACTCCATTACCATCTTACTCTTCGATAAAAATGCACTCTTTAGCATAATAGAACAGTTTTGGAAAAAGATAATTTCCATATATTGATAATTTAAAAAAGAATGTTATATCTTATTTTCGTCTCTAATTTTCAAATTCTTACCTGACAGGAATCCTTTCCTCCTGCGTCCAGTCCAGCGCAGATCATGTTATTTGTGATGCTGCTACCATATGATTGTTGGCACTTGCTGTTGGTCATTGTTGGCACAGTCACCTCTTGCAGGTTGTATGATTGACTGCCACCTGCAATTCATGATAATTTATGAGACTTTTTTTTCTATACGAGGAGAATTGTTGACGAGTTTCCATTCTTTTCTTTAGATATATTGAATATGTACATCTAAAGAAATGTACTGAAAACTTAAACTTGTTTTTTATGATTATTGAATGGTTAAAGGTGTGCGAAAGAGATACCATAATGAAATTGATAATTCGTTTCCTAAACAATCCTGATAAAGTAAACACGGTAATGAATTAATGATAGAATAGTGTAATAACTAATCTCCCATATACCATAACTGTCACCTCTCGCAGGTTGTATGATTGACTACCACCTGTAATTCACAATCATTTATGAGGCTATTATATTAAATGAAGATAATTATTGACGAGTTTCCTTTCTTTTCTTTAAATATGTACACCAAACAATCATACTGAGAACTTGATATAACTTTTATGATTATTGAATGATTAAAGTTATACTGAAATTACCGTAACCAAATTGACAATTCGTTTCCTAAACTATCATGATAAAGTCAATAAGTTAATGAGTTACTGGAAAATTTGTGTAATAACTAATCTCTCATACACAATACCTTTCGTTCTATAATATATAAAGTTCATTGGTAATATTTTATTTAATTTACCATAAATGCAAAGCAATGTCTCAGGAAAGAGCTTTACAGTACTGTACAGTTTAAGGTTGTTATCGGAGAAATAGAATGTTGTCAGTCGTGTTAGAAGTAATAGATTGATCAGGCATATAATTAACATTAATCCCAGATTAAGCTTTCCTTTATCTTCTAATGTCAAAGGTGAAAAATCTGAAACAAAACTGTAACTAAGTTTTTTTTTTTTCTTTCAAAGAGAGATGGATGAACTTTTTGTTCATAGAATATTAATCAACTAGACCTTTTGAAAATGTATTGCTTATTTACACAAAACAATTTCAAAAACGTTTGAAAATACAATAAGGAGTGTCACTAATTACATTTTAGTGAATATAGAGGCAAATATTTCTTTTAAAAAATAATTAAATACTTTTAAAATTAGATTGAAGATGACCTGATTGACATAAAATTGGTAAGATAAACAAAACAGAATTATATTATGATACTTAAGAACTTCATTTATTCAGAACACTGATACGTTTGCAGTCTGTTCATGTGAAAAGTCTTTGGAACGGGTTCTACTTTTGGTTATCTGGAAAGACTTTGTAAATATGAATATACTTATAGAGAATTTATTCATATAACTGTATAACTTTTTATACTATAAAAGAAAAGCTTTTATTCAAAATGCTTTATTAAAGTTTGGCTAAATAACCACAAGGATTCAAGTCTGATATTTCGTTGCTGCTTTGTTTATTTGCATTTCGATGACCTTTGTATTTGAATAATTTTAGAACAAACCTGCGGATGTCGTTCCCCAGCCTGTGATTATGGCATCGACATTATCGTAGGCATTTCCTGCATCTGGAAGACACACAGGAGCAATCTTGTTGTCAGAAGGGAAGGAAATGGGAGAGGACAGCTTCAATAGGGCCATGTCGTTGTCGAAAGTCTTTGAGCTGTATTGAGGATGAACTATGATCTGCAAAAGAGACATATTGATAAAAATACCTATTCAAAGATGTCCATTCCTGTCACGAGTTCAAAATGTGAAATTTGAAGCTGATTTATAGATGGCATCATCTTATCAACGTTGATAAAACTCGCATTACATAGTGAAAAAAAAAAAAAAAACATATGGTTAGATACAAATTCTGGTAATATCTGTCAACAAAGTCTATCCTATGATCATATGAGTTCTTAAAAGAGTCAAACAGGTGATTTCCCTTTCATAACACCAAGTTAAGTGATAGCCACTAGTGAACAACATACCTGTGATACATCTCGTTTTTCTGTCACAGACGTTTCTGTTGTTGTACCCCAGTTATGTTCTCCAATTAGTACCTTGACACTTGATGCGCTGTCTCTGCAATAAGTGAACAAAGATTGTGTCATGAGACTAACCAGCAGAAATAAAAAAAATAAAAAAACGAGAACTAAGTTACAATGGTATTGTATGAGTAATTTTCTTAATAAAAAGGATATAGCTTCAATCGATTTCATTATCATATTTGTCACTGAAGAATGGAAAAAAAACAAAAAACTATCATATTGTTTTTTTTTATGATATTTTGAAACAAATACTAAAATTTTTCGCTATGATGTGTCCCAGATACAAAATCCTTTAGTGATTGTTCGAATATCATATTCCTTTAGAGATTGTTCGAATATCATATTGGTAGTTGATAAAAAAACCATTGGCTAAGGTTTACCATTTCTATTAGTAACAGATAAAACACTAATCACTTTTTATTAAAGATATTTATGTCCATGATTAAATTACATAAGTTTTTAAACATATCATAGTGACAGACTTATTTACGGATAACTTGAGTCTTATTATGGACAGCATTGGTAATATCCTGTTTTAATTAAAATTGCACAGCATTGTCAAAAGCCCAGATGCTTCTTACCCCTCGACGCAATGAGCAGCCGTCAGGATCCACTGGTTGGAGATGATGGATCCTCCACAGTAAGGACGCGAAGCTGATGTTAAACCAACCTGCCAGGGATACTCATGCACTGTGGTGGTCTGGCCTCCCACGATCCTGGTTACAGGGTTTCGTCGACCACATTCTACAGAGAAAGAAATTAAACGTTTGATGTTTTAATAATTTTACAAAATATCCTATATATATATATATATATATATATATATATATATATATATATATATATATATATATATACTGTATATATATATATATATATATATATATATATATATATAAAATATATATATATATATATATATATATATATATATATATATATATATATATATACATATATATATATGTATGTATATATATGTATATATATATATATATATATATATATATATATATATATATATATATATATATATATACATACATATATATATATATATATATATATATATATATATATATATACATACAGTATATATATATATATATATATATATATATATATATATATATATATATATATATATATATGATTTTCAAATAATTTTACAAGATATCTTTATGTATACATTTATACATACATACATATAAGGCTGAACTGCAGGGAGTAAATTGTAAGAATTTTGCTTATAAGATCGAATCAATTTTGATGCAAAAGTCTACAGAATGATTAGATTTAACATAAATAACCGAAAGTATAAAATTAGGGTTCACGCTGTTTGATAAAATATTCATAACAGTGTTAAGTAAATTTTAATGGAGTTAACAAATCGTAGAATATCATACGAATAATGAGCTCACATCTATTAGCAGTATTTTTTGCGTTTCTATTCAGTGTTCTGCTTTTCCATTATTATTATTATTATTATTATTATTATTATTATTATTATTATTATTATTATTATTATTATTATTATTATTATTACTAGCCCAGCTAGAGACCTGTATGAAAGCACGCAGGTGAGGAAAATAGATAAGAAAATAGCATATAAACTAAAGTAATGAATAAGATATATAAAATTATTCAGCATCGCTAATAGTATTGAAAAAAGATCAATCACAAATAAACTACAAAACGAGACTTATGTTAACCAGTTCAACAGCAAAGCAGTGGTAATATGTCTGAATTCTGAACGTCTTAAAAAAAAAAAAAACCTATACTGACTTTTTTTTTCTTTAGCATGAATAATTACTAAATATTTACCAAATATACTAGATGAAAATTTATAATGATTGCATGTCTCTTTTGGTGTTCTCTTTTCAATTTATATTTTGTTAATTCTATTTCCTGACGTTATAATTACTAAAACGTCTGTTATTGACCTTATTATGCCTAAGAATTAATAAGACATTGTGAATTACGACTAGTTTAACCTCTGGAAAGGTATGTGAAATCATTATTTAAACTAAATTACTGTTTGTTTGATGTATTCTTTAGCATATAAGAAACGTCTAGAGAACTTCTTGCTTACTGCAACTGTCGGAAGGATTAGGACTAGTTGTTGTTGTTGGACTAGTAGTTGTTGGACTAGTAGTTGTTGTTGATTGCACAGGAGCATTCGTAGTCGTTGATGTTATTGATTCAGATGTCGTTGGTGGTGGTAATTCCCCAGATGTTGTTGGTGGCGTGAATGATTCAGATGTTGTTGATTGCTCTGGAGCTGTACTATCACACAAATCATTGCTACCGTATTCTTCCATTAATGATGACAAGATATCGATGTACTCTGAAGAGGAATGTTTCATATCATTAAAATGACTTGGATTATGATATTCCATATACAGGAGATTGATTGATGTTCAAAACAATCGTTTATTTGTAGCATAATTTAAGGGTATGGAGTAAACAAAATATTGTTTCTTACCAGTAACTCTGGCGTAGACTCCTGGGTAATTTGGTCTGGCACACCCATATCCCCATGAAGTAATACCAGCCAAGACCCATCTGCCATTGTCTTCCACCACCAGCGGTCCTCCAGAATCTCCCTTGAGAGAAGATATAATCATTGGAACCATGAATTGACTTCGACAGGACTGAATAACAATATTCCTACTTTCAGCGTTATAGCAATCATTATCAATATCCTTATCATTATCAATATCCATATCATAATCTTTATCAATCATTATTAATCATTATTAATGTAAAACGATCACTTAAACCATCAAAGATTTGATAATGAAAACTTTGATATATTTCTCTTGAAGTCTAGTGAAAGGTTACTTGTCTCTCAAATGGACAATACTTTATTAAAAAATATTTTTGGGTCTTAATTAATATTCAAATGTTCATTTAAACCTATGTATGAATAAGCAAGGATCAATCGATGATAAGCTTGATTACACAAGAATATATATTTAAGCTTAAAAGCGGATATGTGGAAAAATATATATTGTAGTGGTTCATGGTGAATAACTAATTGTACATCAGTGCAAGTAAATATTTCTTTAGTTGATGCATTGTTATCTGTACTTTGACTAATGTTCATGCTTGCTTATACTATAAAAAATGTACAGTGTGTATGTTCTCAGATTTAGCGGAAAAGAAGCACGTCTTAATGATTAGGAATTGTAGTAAAAAAAGAGAGAAAAATTTGAATGAAGCGCTCGTAGAGTGCAAAACTCTGCCTCGACCTTTGACCTTCCAAAATCTAATCACTCTAGCTCTTCATAACAGTTTCAAATCCCTCAAGTTTCATTACTTTGCGATTAAAATTGAGGCCTTATGGTTAATGACAAGAATTTGACCTTTTGATTGATCTTGACCTTCGAACGTAACATGTATTAATTTGCGTGGATTTTCGTATGAACCAAATTTGAAGTCAAAATTCATGACTGCTTACTTGAATTGGACATTTTGCTTGACCATGAACTTGACCTTTGACCTTGACCTTCCAAATATTTAAGCATTTCCAGCCTTTTACATAGCAGTTAATCCTTGCAAGTTTCATTACACTATGATTAAAATTGTGACCGGGAAGCTGTCTATAAACAAACACACACACACACACACACACACACACGCACATGCAAATACATACACACAAAAAAAAAAACAGTGGGAAAACCTAACCTCCTTACAATTTTGTTGGCGGAGGTAATGAAGAGAAATGAATTTTAAATATATATATATATATATATATATATATATATATATATATATATATATATATATATATATATATATATATATATATATATCAACCGATAACGCAGTGAACATTTAAAGCAAGGAAAGTGAATTTTCAATAATTTCCAGAGAAACCAAACTAACCTGGCAGGCGTCTTTGCCTCCCTCTTCGTATCCTGCACACATCATGTTGCTCGTGACTTCTCCATAATAATATCTATTGCAGGCTTCATTGGTCACTATTGGTACATCCACTTCATTCAAAATATTTGGTTGGGAACCACCTGTTTTGGAATACGGAATGACAAAATAACATCATCAGAAAACTTTCAATATCATTTGTTTAGTTCATGATATCTGTTATATTTGTTATTGAAAAATATAATTCTAAATAAGAATTATAAGCTACCCGTAACATTTGTTCAATGACAAAACAAGGAAACGATATTCTTTTATTGTTCCTGCTTTTCTATCTTGAGAATGTTATGATGATATCTAAAAATACATTTCCTAATTATTCTTTTATTTTATAAATGGATATTCTGTGTCATGAAAATTAATAATTAATAATTGATGATAATGGAAAACATCTTTCAGGATTAAGAATATAAATACTTCTGTAGCAAGGACTCTTTAAAACTTTCAGCCCAATTTCCAAGGTCATGGGTAGATTCATACTATATGAATTTATAGAATGAATACTTAAAAGTAAATGCATTTCAGATGATATATTTCATTACCCACATCATATATTTACTTTCGTTAACTCTTAAGTTGTTATTAATGTTTTTTTTTTCTATATACCTATATGTTCTTTTCAAGTTATCCTGACTTGATCCTGAGGAAAGATATAACTTATTGTTTCACTTCCTAATCACTGTAAACCTTTCTTTATAGCATAAATCACATTCAGAATAAAAGAAAATCGGCAAACAAAGATGTTAAGGTTTAGATGACTTAGACTAATTTTCTCATGAGCCTACTTGACTCAATGCTCAATTTTGATCTGAGCTCTACTCCCATTGAATATATGATAGTGTTTCTTCATTAAACTAAATCTCCAAATTCTTGTCATTTCCATAAATTCCATTCTATCAGGACCTGAGAAATCATTGTTTTCTATATGTCCCTCAGTTTGAAGGTTTGAAGGTCGCTCATGAATAACAGAGGCAAGGGACAGTGAGATTGCCATAGCAAGCAAGACAATGCCCTAGATACTGACCATATATTATATGATCAGCGACCAAGCCCCCTCTACATCCCACCTAGGACCAGGGAGGCCCAGGCAATGGCTGCTGATGACTCAACAGATAGACCTATAGGCTCCCCGAAACCCCCATACCTAAGCTCACAAGGATGGTAAAGTTACACACACTAAAGGCACCAACGAGTCTGAGCGGAACTCGAACTCCCGTCTGGCAAACACTAGACAGAGACGTTACTAATCATCCCACAACAATCATTTCCTTCCATTTAACAGACAGTGAAGTCTTTGAAATAGCAGAGTTTTCCACTAAACATTAGTTCAAGCGTCAACCATAACACTATAAAAACTACAGGTATTGTTTTACAAGCCGCGAAAAACCCATATGATGAGATTACTTTCTCTATTGAAAAAGGTTATATGATTATGGATTAACAATTGCCTTTTTGAAATATATTTTTTTTTTGCAATTCGTACAGAGAGAGAGAGAGAGAGAGAGAGAGAGAGAGAGAGAGAGAGAGAGAGAGAGAGAGAGAGAGAGAGAGAGAGAGAGAGAGAGAAAGACCCACTAAACACTCCAGAGTTTTCTTTGTAATTATCTTTTAAATCGTTCCCCGAAATTCTGAACTATTTTCAGACTACTGTTTACGCATCTATATGGAAGACTCTCTTAAATGCTTCCAATCGAGTGGGAAAAAGAGTAAGTTTAGAACAGAAATGATTGTTCTTAATTAGTTCTTAATTCATATCTATCAAATAATCATTATTAAAGCAGAACTATGTATACTTTTTCTTTGTTTTAGAGTTTTGTTAATATCTGAAAAGAAAGTTAAACTACTACTAGATCACTAGAATGAAAGTCATCCAAAATTTCCGTTTATCTTCAAGAGCTACACAGGTATTCAACGGCTATGAATCAAGAATATATTCAGTTCATCATGTTAAAAATCATAAAAGCCTCTATTGATTTGAAATAGCAATAAAGGCATTGTTTCTTTTTTAGAATAAACTAACGGATGATTCGTTAAACATCACCTAAACTATGGGAGATAAGCTATGAGACCTAACTCATGTCAAAACCATTAACTTATTGCATGACAGAAATTAGACTTCGGTTTCCTAGTGATATTAAGAATCCATTAGAAATGATAAGAAAAAATATAATTCTGCTAATAAAGCATTTGGGATATCATTAATACTTGACATAAGGATGAATCCTAGATACAAAAAGTAAATTTTGTACCTTCACTCAGAGTTCCCCAGCCTGAAGTTACAGCTTCGTAACCACTGTAGTCATTGCCAGGTGTGGGAAAGCACACAGGCTTCACTCTGTCACTGAGAGTTGCAGGGGCAGAAAGCAAGAGAATCCCAAGGTCATTGTCCAATGTTGAATCATCATATTGGCCATGATAAGCACTAGCGCCGACGCCAATCCTCTGCTGAGTCGCTGTTGGGTTTTCTACGTCATGAGCTCCAAGAAGAACATCTGCAGCTATTTGGTAATCGTTCATCCTAATGAGTGTAAAAAATATATATCAATAGTAAACTTATTTATATAATATGTGACTAGCCATTAATAAGTGTACTGAAAGCACAAGTTTCAGCAGTAGTGAACTATTAACCCTCCCTTTTACCACCAAAGGACGTACTGGTACGTTTCACAAAAGCCATCCCTTTACCCCCATGGACGTACTGGTACGTCCTTGCAAAAAAATGCTATAATTTTTTTTTCTCATATTTTTGATAATTTTTGGAGGATATTCAGGCATTTTCCGAGAGAATGAGATCAACCTGACCTCTCTATAACAAAAATTAAGGCTGTTAGAGCAATTTGAAAAAAAATATATACTGCAAAATGTGCTGGGGAAAAAAATAACCCTTTGGGGGTTAAGGATTGGAAATCTCCAAACAGCCTGGGGGTAAAAGGGTTTTAATTACTATATGAAATTAAGTCTTTTCAATGCAAGGATGTCAAAAGCTATTTTCACACACCCCAGCCTTTCAACTCAATTAATTTACTTTATTGAATATTTGTATATAATTGACTCTTGTCTAGAATCTATGAATATCTTAATTTAAAAGAATTGGATCTCCTTTCAAGGACAATGAGCACACCACAAAGAGCTCCGTCAACCTTCTTCTGTTACATTCCTTTATTTACTGTAAAACATTTATGTAATAAAGTTTTCCTCGTTTAGAAAGATGCATTAATAAGATAATTGGAGAATTTGGAAGCTATTCCAGAAATGAAAAATTACAACGCTCAAGTTCATAACAATTGAAAACTTACAGTTGGGTTAAATAGGACATCTGAAGAATAAGACATTTCCCCGAGCTTATATGATTATTATCATTATTCTTATTACTAGCCAAGCTACAACCCTAGTTGGAAAAGCAGGATGCTATAAGCCCAAAGGCTCCAATAGGAAAAAATAGCCCAGGGAGGAAAGGAAATAAGGAAATAAATAAATGATGAAAACAATGTGAGGATGTTTAATATAAGGGATATCACCACATCTTTTTTTTTTATCTTTTTTGTAACAAAGAATGGGATGTATTGCAAACACTGCAGCACTTCCTCTTTGTTGGCTATCCACCTCAGGCTAATTTGCGGTGGCTGCAATATTTTTTTTTTTTTTTTTTTTTTGTGATTTAAGAAGGAGGTTGAGGGACAATGCCGCATTTCAAAGTATGAAACGTTATCTTTATTTGTATTGCTCTGAATATAACATAATCTTAATTATTGTATTCTAAATTTTAACTTCTAGAGTTTAGAGATTTACCTCCCGCTTAATATGTAAAGCAAGAATTAATTACGAAAAGGATTAATAAATTGCGGAGAAAAACACAAGTATCTTTTCCTAGTTTATATCATTAATCCTGCCCTCAAAAGATTCAGCTCAGCTCTTTCTATAAATGAAAATTGAGTTTTCTCTCTACAACTCTTCTATTTTTGGAAAGTAAAAGGTCCTTACGCTTTGACGCAGTGCGCTGCCGTTACGACAAGTAAATCGTTGAGCAAAGAACCACCGCAGAAGACACTGTTGGATCCGGCGTAGACGATGGCTACTTGCCAGGGATACTCGTTCACCTCCGTTTCTATCCCTCCGACGATGCGGGTCACACGATTCACAGTACCGCAAGCGTTTGCTATTGGGATGAAACAAAAAAAGACAATAATTATCCATAAATATAATGCTGAAGAGAGAGAGAGAGAGAGAGAGAGAGAGAGAGAGAGAGAGAGAGAGAGAGAGAGAGAGAGAGAGAGATGACTATTTACACCATATATGTAATTTTCTAGTTACAATTTTTATAACAACTCACTCCAACCGCCTACCCCACTCCTTGAAAAAGCTAATGAAACTCTTTACTCACGACAAGATGTTCCTGATGATCCAGCTGATGTTGAAGAGGTCGCTGGCGGAGATGTGGTCGCTGATGTCGTTGGAACTTCTGGAATGAGGAGGAGTAAGGTTAATAATACTTTAATCAGTGCTCTTAAACTATCCTTCGTGGCTTGCAATGACAGTAAGTAAAAAGCCCTAAATTTCCAGTAAACAAGCTTTATATGTTTTTTTCTATATACATATATATATGTATATATATATATATATATATATATATATATATATATATATATATATATACATAAATATAATATATATATACGTATATATATGTATGTATATATATATATATATATATATATGTATGTATGTGTGTGTACATATGTATATATATATATATATATATATATATATATATATATATATATATATATATATATATATATATATATATATATATATGTATGTATGTATATGTATACATACATATATATATATATATATATATATATATATATATATATATATACATATATATATATGTATATATGTATATATATATATATATATATATATATATATATATATATATATATATATATATATATAATACAGAGGATTTCTATACTATGCTATACAATAGTGATATAAAAATTACTTTGCCAATATGAATAATTAAATGCCTTATCCAGTAACAAACATAACAAACATTAAAAGGCATAAAAATAGGCTAAGCAATAGGAAAGGATGGCCGAACAATTGATTAAACAATAGAGGGAAGAGATTATATAGTTGTAGATCTCGCATAGCTTTACACAAAAAATGTATGCAAATATGTATGTCTACAGCTTGGAAAACCTTTATAATCATACCAATTCGCAGAATGAGAGGCATGGATGACCTGAAAATTTATTGCCCTCAGTAATATTAGAAATATTCACAAAGATCATTTCATGACAAATAGAAAGATAGCTAAACTTTAATCAACCAAGAGAGCCGACAGGATTTATAAGCAGGTATTCAGCAACTGTCCATATCCATGCGATTAACCAGCTATTGGAAATCCACTATGTATAGCATTTATAGACTGTGAGAAAGATTTTGATTCTGTCAAGACCTCAGCAATAAGGAAAGCACTTTAAAGACAAGGAATAGATGAAAAAAGTCTATACAAAGGAAGTACAGCAACCCTAAAACTGCAAGACAAATAGTAAGAAAATTCCGAGTAAGAAAGGTGTTAGACAGGGAGACCCTTATCTCTCCTAAATTATTCACAGTATTCCTCGAAGTTTTTAAAAATTTAGAATAGGAAAATGTAGGAATCAGTATTAATCGGGAATACCATCACAACTCAAGCTTTGCAGATGACATAGTTTTGTTTAGTGAAGCATAAGATGAATTGCAAAAGAGGATAGAAAATTTGAATAGAGAAAGCAGAAATGTATGATTGAAAATCAATAAGAGTAAAAATAAGATAATGTTTAATGAATGACTCTTTAGAGGTTGCTAATGAATATACGTACTTGAAGCAGACAGTACGTGTTTTCCCAAGCCATGAGACCGAAATTAGAAGAAGGATAGGCATGGGATATAGAGCTCTTTGTAAACATAAGGAGAGTGTGAAATGTAAATCGCCACTAACTCTAAAAAGAAAGTATTTAATCAGATGGTCTTACCAGTAACAAATTAAGCACTGTAAGCTTAGAGCCTTACTAAAGTCTAAAGAACATAAGCTAGCTACAACTCAGAGAGCTATGGAAAGAATAATGATGCGAATAACATTAAGAGACAGAAAGAGAACAACATAGATAAGGGAGCAAACTAAAGTAGAGGATAATCTAACAACTGGTAAGAAATGGGCGGAACATCATAATGCAAATTACAAAAGCCATTGGAAGTCTTAGACCCTAAAGCCTATAAAAAGGCACTATTTTTTAGACAGATTTTTCTATGCGACTTTGAAATTTGATCTATTGCCCTTCAAATTAGTCTTCTAGTACATTTACGTTAGCATCATCAAATCCGCAGTCCTCAAAAAAAAAAAAAAAAAAAAAAAAAAAAAAAACCAAGGTTAGATTTCTAAGCCGTTTAAGACCAATTTGAGAGATACACATAACTGTAGCTCTCAAGTTCTAAACTACAAGTGGCAAACTGTGAGCAGTCCTTTATTTTATATATATATATATATATATATATATATATATATATATATATATATACATATATATATATATATATATATATATATAAATGCATATAAATATATGTATATATATACATATATATATATATATATATATATATATATATATAATATACAGTATATACATATACATATATATATATATATATACATATATATATATATATATATATATATATATATATACATATACATATATACATATATTTATATATATATATATATAAATATATATATGCATATATATATATATATATATATATATATATATATATATATATATATACTGTATATATATATATATATATATATATATATATATATATATACACTGTATATATATGTATATATATGTGTGTATATACAATATATATATATATATATATATATATATATATATATATATATATATATATATATTGAGGTAGGTCGTTGCTCCTGGCGAGCTTCAAAGATAAAATAAAAAGGAGGACGAATAGTCTGGACAACATCTTTCAATTTATTGGTGCCGACGTTTCAGGACTCATCCCATTATCAAGGCTAAAATGGACATATAAAACATTATAAGCAAAACTCAGTAAAAATATATAAAATACAAAAAACACAGTCAAAATTAAAATTGAAATTATAAACACAGTTACAAGTAAAATATGGAGATAAAAATATTAACTAAAAGAAAAGTATCTCAAAATTAAATATACAAAAATCAAAATTGTCTAAGGAGACCAACCTGTCTGGAACAGACTAGAGTACTGAGTGACTATCTGAAGGACAGTACTCAGGAGGAAAATTCTAAATTTGCCAGCTTAAGCGATGTGGAGGGGGACAGAGGATAATTGGCTGTTTAGTTTAGGAGCCTTTTCTTTAATCATTAACGATTCCAATACTAGTAGAGAGGAGTTATTTGGCGCTTGAGCTATGATTTCAAAGTTTTTATATGCAATGTTGGTCTTGCATTTACTTGCATGTTCTCTGATGGTTGAGAATTCTTTGGTTTTGAGCGCACATCCAGTTCTATGACTCACTCCCCGATGCGCATCTATGCGAACTTTCAGCAGTCTTTTTGTGGAACCCACATAATTTCCGAGATTACATCTCGGACAAGTAAACATATAGACCACCGAAGAACGCATTAGGTCGGGGAGAGAATCCTTAATTCTAAACATAGATCCCACTGTCAGGGGATTCTTAAAAATAAGTTTAAAATCCAGACTTGGAAAATTGTTTAAAATGACCTTTTTAATTTGTTTCCCATATTTTCCGTTATTAATAAAAGGCAAAGAGGCATAGAAAATAAAAGGCAAAGAGGCATAGAAAATCATTTTTGGTACTGTAGGAACTTGAAGTTTAGGTTGGTAATGTTTGGTCAGAAATTTGTTAACTAATCTATAAAATATTTTAGTTGGATAACTGTTTTCCAACTAAAATATTTTATAGATTAGTTAACAAATTTCTGACCAAACATTACCAACCTAAACTTCAAGTTCCTACAGTACCAAAAATGATTTTCTATGCCTCTTTGCCTTTTATTAATAACGGAAAATATGGGAAACAAATTAAAAAGGTCATTTTAAACAATTTTCCAAGTCTGGATTTTAAACTTATTTTTAAGAATCCCCTGACAGTGGGATCTATGTTTAGAATTAAGGATTCTCTCCCCGACCTAATGCGTTCTTCGGTGGTCTATATGTTTACTTGTCCGAGATGTAATCTCGGAAATTATGTGGGTTCCACAAAAAGACTGCTGAAAGTTCGCATAGATGCGCATCGGGGAGTGAGTCATAGAACTGGATGTGCGCTCAAAACCAAAGAATTCTCAACCATCAGAGAACATGCAAGTAAATGCAAGACCAACATTGCATATAAAAACTTTGAAATCATAGCTCAAGCGCCAAATAACTCCTCTCTACTAGTATTGGAATCGTTAATGATTAAAGAAAAGGCTCCTAAACTAAACAGCCAATTATCCTCTGTCCCCCTCCACATCGCTTAAGCTGGCAAATTTAGAATTTTCCTCCTGAGTACTGTCCTTCAGATAGTCACTCAGTACTCTAGTCTGTTCCAGACAGGTTGGTCTCCTTAGACAATTTTGATTTTTTTATATTTAATTTTGAGATACTTTTCTTTTAGTTAATATTTTTATCTCCATATTTTACTTGTAACTGTGTTTATAATTTCAATTTTAATTTTGACTGTGTTTTTTGTATTTTATATATTTTTACTGAGTTTTGCTTATAATGTTTTATATGTCCATTTTAGCCTTGATAATGGGATGAGTCCTGAAACGTCGGCACCAATAAATTGAAAGATGTTGTCCAGACTATTCGTCCTCCTTTTTATTTTATATATATATATATATATATATATATATGTGTGTGTGTGTGTGTGTGTGTGTGTTAAATATATATGTCTATTTATAGCTCTAATAATGTATATAAATAATTCTCTTACCAATATGCCAGTCATTGAAATCACATATCAAAATAATTATGAAGCCTCATGAAGATATGACTACAGTAACATCTCTTCTATCATAGCATGAATACTCGTATATTGAGTAAACCTTTGTTATATAACGAAAAGAGGCAAAGTAAGCCATAAAGAAATTCATCTATACCTGAAGCTGATACTGTGCAGGAGAACCCTTTCTTTGTTCGTGTAGATGAACCAGTTCTGAAGTAGATCTCCATGTTGTTATCATTGCTGGTTTCTGTGAGTCCATATTGTGTTCTGCAGTACCTATGTTTGAAGAAATGTGTAAAAGGTTAAAGATTAAAGGTTAAAGGTGTCAGGTTTCAGTTCTAGTTCCATCAGAATTCATGCTCACCAGAACGTCAGCCGGGCAAGCCAACCCCTCAAATGTGGTGCCCTACCACAGCAGTGGATTCTCCAGTAAACAACTTAAATTCACAGTCCCGGGCGGGGATCGATCTGCTGTCGTGCAAATGCTAGGCAAACACGTTACCTCTTATATACTTATTATAACATTAGCATAAAAAATAGATTTTGTTATTTATAGGATCGAAATCGGAAAAATCTATTTTCAGGATGTCTCATTGTCACTACTTTTTTTGTCTCAAAATTCTTTTATTAGTTTACCATCTCATAATAGGTTACACATTCCCCCATTGTCTAAAAGACATTTTCTTTAATTTGGTTAAGAATGTAGGTTTTGCACACTAAGCAAATTAATAGCATCAGTCAATCATCACGTAATAATTCATAACAAATGCCACGCTTATTGATATGTATGCATGACGTCATTAAATCTGGAGAAAAGTTTAAGAAAAGAAAGTTGCTGGATTACGTTGACTTTTAAAAACTAAATAATGTACCCGGCCTCTTATTCAGATATATTAATCATAGGACCTCTTCCTCAGATATGTTAATCATAGGACTTCTTCCTCAGATATGTTAATCATAGGACTTCTTCCTCAGATATGTTAATCATAGGACTTCTTCCTCAGATATGTTAATCATAGAACTTCTTCCTCAGATATGTTAATCATAGGACTTCTTCCTCAGATATGTTAATCATAGGACTTCTTCCTCAGATATGTTAATCATAGGACTTCTTCCTCAGATATGTTAATCATAGGACTTCTTCCTCAGATATGTTAATCATAGGACTTCTTCCTCAGATATGTTAATCATAGGACTTCTTCCTCAGATATGTTAATCATAGGACTTCTTCCTCAGATATGTTAATCATAGAACTTCTTCCTCAGATATGTTAATCATAGGACTTCTTCCTCAGATATGTTAATCATAGGACTTCTTCCTCAGATATGTTAATCATAGGACTTCTTCCTCAGATATGTTAATCATAGGACTTCTTCCTCAGATATGTTAATCATAGGACTTCTTCCTCAGATATGTTAATCATAGGACTTCTTCCTCAGATATGTTAATCATAGAACTTCTTCCTGAGATATATCAATCATAGGACTTTTTCCTCAGATATATTAATCATAGGACTTCTTCCTCAGATATGTTAATCATAGAACTTCTTCCTGAGATATATTAATCATAGGACTTCTTCCTCAGATATATTAATCATAGGACTTCTTCCTCAGATATATTAATCATAGGACTTCTTCCTCAGATATTTTAATCATAGGACTTCTTCCTCAGATATGTTAATCATAGAACTTCTTCCTGAGATATATTAATCATAGAACTTCTTCCTGAGATATATTAATCATAGGACTTCTTCCTCAGATATATTAATCATAGGACTTCTTCCTCAGATATATTAATCATAGGACTTCTTCCTCAGATATTTTAATCATAGGAATTCTTCCTCAGATATGTTAATCATAGAACTTCTTCCTGAGATATATTAATCATAGGACTTCTTCCTCAGATATGTTCATCATAGGACTTCTTCCTCAGATATGTTAATCATAGGACTTCTTCCTCAGATATGTTAATCATAGGACTTCTTCCTGAGATATATTAATCATAGGACTTCTTCCTCAGATATGTTAATCATAGGACTTCTTCCTCAGATATGTTAATCATAGGACTTCTTCCTCAGATATGTTAATCATAGGACTTCTTCCTCAGATATATTAATCATAGGACTTCTTCCTCAGATATGTTAATCATAGAACTTCTTCCTGAGATATATTAATCATAGGACTTCTTCCTCAGATATGTTAATCATAGGACTTCTTCCTCAGATATGTTAATCATAGGACTTCTTCCTCAGATATGTTAATCATAGGACTTCTTCCGCAGATATATTAATCATAGGACTTCTTCCTCAGATATGTTAATCATAGAACTTCTTCCTCAGATATGTTAATCATAGGACTTCTTCCTCAGATATGTTAATCATAGGACTTCTTCCTCAGATATATTAATCATAGGACCTCTTCCTCAGATATGTTAATCATAGGACTTCTTCCTCAGATATGTTAATCATAGGACTTCTTCCTCAGATATGTTAATCATAGGACTTCTTCCTCAGATATGTTAATCATAGGACTTCTTCCTCAGATATGTTAATCATAGGACTTCTTCCTCAGATATGTTAATCATAGGAGTTCTTTCTCAGATATATTAATCATAGGACTTCTTCCTCAGATATGTTAATCATTGGACTTCTTTCTCAGATATGTTAATCATAGGACTTCTTCCTCAGATATATTAATCATAGGACTTCTTCCTCAGATATGTTAATCATAGGACTTCTTCCTCAGATATGTTAATCATAGAACTTCCTTCTCAGATATATTAATCATAGGACTTCTTCCTCAGATATGTTAATCATAGGACTTCTTCCTCAGATATGTTAATCATAGGACTTCTTCCTCAGATATATTAATCATAGGACTTCTTCCTCAGATATGTTAATCATAGGACTTCTTCCTCAGATATGTTAATCATAGGACTTCTTCCTCAGATATATTAATCATAGGACTTCTTCCTCAGATATGTTAATCATAGAACTTCCTTCTCAGATATATTAATCATAGGACTTCTTCCTCAGATATGTTAATCATAGAACTTCTTCCTGAGACATATTAATCATAGGACTTTTTCCTCAGATATATTAATCATAGGACTTCTTCCTCAGATATTTTAATCATAGGACTTCTTCCTCAGATATATTAATCATAGGACTTTTTCCTCAGATATATTAATTTTAGGACTTCTTCCTCAGATATTTTAATCATAGGACTTCTTTCTCAGATATATTAAACATAGGACTTCTTCCTCAGATATATTAATCATAGGACTACTTCCTCAGATATGTTAATCATAGGACTTCTTCCTGAGATATACAAATGAGGTTCAGGTATCCTATCCCATGCGTGCGCTGATGAAATTATGTTTTCCGCGATGATTATATGAATATTTTAAAATTTATTTGGGGGAATATAATTCTAATGAAGTAAAAAAAAATATATAATGAGCAATTTGGCGAGCAATCAATAGTTTCAGTGTATCCAATAAATATTTTGGGGCTGTTTTGATATCAGATTCATATTTAATATACCTAATGTAAAAAAGTAAGAATATATATATATATATATATATATATATATATATATATATATATATATATATATATATATGTATATGTATATATATATATATATATATATATATATATATATATATACATATACACACATATATATATATATATATATATATATATATATATATATATATATATATATATATATATATATATATATATATATATACATATACATATACATATATATATATATATATATATATATATATATATATATATATATATATACATATATATATATATATATATATATATATATATATATATATATATATATATATATATATATATATATATATATATATATATATATATTTATATATATATCGTGAGAAAATGGTTTTTAAAACCTAATGAGATTTATAAAGATTAGTCTGTTATTTGTTCTGTCTTAAAAGACATTATTAATCAAGTTCCATAAAGAAAAAACTCAGTTGGATTTTAAACAACAGAAGCGCCGGCAGTAATTAGATATTAAAGTATGGGGGACTGAGCTCCCATATTCTAAATAGTCATACTATATTAAGATAATTATTTATCATATTTAAAGGAATGAACTGACGGGAATTCAGAAGCCACACTTGATATATAACAAAACAAGTGCAGGTTTAACCCATGTTGGTTATAGTATCTGCTTACTGGCCAATACCAGCCGTATAGCGACTATTGTTTGGTATCCTTTGTAGCGATATGCCCATCTTATAGTAGGGTAAAGAAATATATATCTGTTCGAGGTGAGGAGGGCAGGTTCATCCTTGCCAAGATTCTTGGACATTATTTTGTCGTACCATTCTAACGGTACTTTTAGCTTTACTTCAGAAGCAGGTCTTCTGAGAGTTATTTAGCTTTAAGAATGACATCTTTGCTTCTATGGTTTTAATTGAATATTCTTTTATTCTTTATTTACAATAAGCGATATCGGCGTCAATGTCCTAAGATATCAGGATGCCTGAAAACCTCAAATCAATCAATCAATCTGTAGTTCAGTATGTTTATTTCTTTAAGTTATATCGATTAGCTATTATTAACACAAAAGGTTTAACCTTTATATCCGAACAATAATTTTTCTTTTTTTTATATAGAAAAAAAAAGTGTTTTTAGTGTCTTTTTCTAGTGTACGCATTGTGGATTCTTGTTTAATCATTGGGGCGATTGTTAGATGACAACCCTCTCCCTAAAAAAAAAAAAAAAAAAAAAAAAAAAAAAAGACTTGGAACTCTTTCCAATCGAAAGCTATTTGGTCATGAATATGAAAGAATGCATTAATGTTTGTATGCCTTTATAACGATGATTCCTGAATCCAAATGTATATTCACTCTTTCTATAGATTCTAGTTTGATCTAAAAAATAAAATTTGTTGTATTCGGTCTAGAGAGAAGTCTTAAGATAAAAGTGAAATAATAAAGGAGAGATTACATCTAGTCCGGTACAAAATGTAATTTCATTAACTTTTATTTTTTCACACATTGCATATTCAGACCCTGACAAAAATCAGTTTCTACCTGTTGGGCAATATGGAAAATAATTCTGGGAGTCTCTTATAACCTATTTCTAATGAAAGTAATTAGAAGAAAATGTGACGATTATTATTATAATATCATTTGTTACTTACCTTTGTCTGACACCTCCTCCAATGATAGTCATAGAAGACCTCCTACAACCAGCTAATACAAACACCGAACAAGAAATAGTTAGCTGTGATTGCGATGAGGTTCCCTGCAAATAAAAGTGTCATTTAGAAACTTATCATTTACCATACGCAGTAAAGAGCTATATTGGGAGGCGAGTGATGGAAATGGAGGTACAGGGAATGCGAAGGAGAGGGAGACCAAAGCGAAGGTGGATGGACTGTATCAAGGATTACCTTCGATCAAAGGGATTAACCGGTGATGAGGTATGGGACAGAGGTAGATGGAGA
The DNA here is from genome assembly GCF_036898095.1 of Palaemon carinicauda. Lineage (NCBI taxonomy): Eukaryota > Metazoa > Arthropoda > Malacostraca > Decapoda > Palaemonidae > Palaemon > Palaemon carinicauda. The sequence continues at coordinate 25,407,000 of NC_090730.1, forward strand.
AAGCTGACCAGAAACATCGACCCCTACATAGAAGTAAAGAGCTTAGGGGTTATACAATTAGAAGATAGTTGGGAAACTATTTTACTAAAAACCTTTCTTTAGTATATGCCAGAACAGACGGAAGTTTACATGCGCATCAATGGTTATTAAGACAATTAAATCAAGCATATGTCTGTGTTGTATTTGAAAATGACAATTACCAAAAGGGCGTTTGAAAAATTTAAGGAAACCTCGCCTAGAAATTTGAATTTCCAAAAAAATAACACCACAGTCGAGAACATAACTTTTTCTGGCCGTCCTTGAGAGGGATAATTTTACTTCCTAAAATGGAGTTCTAGAGGTGTTTCTGAAAAATTTATTATTTTATTTTCAATTTTTTTTTCCTTTTTTTTTAGAAATTATTGTTATTTTCCAACAAATTAAACGAAGGTTTTAGTACTTGGGGCTGCTATTACATAAACATAAAGGTATTAAAAACCAACCTGGAAGAACCATGTGCATCTTTCACTCGGAGGATAATTTTCTGGATAATT
>NC_090730.1:25422532-25432532 GCF_036898095.1 Palaemon carinicauda
CTTTATATTAATTTTCCTTTTTAGGCTATTCTTAACCCTTATGTACCTAAGTGTTCAATTAATGTTTAGTGATATGAACATTATGTTGACGATATTTCAAAGAAAATCATCCACGTTATCCTCCCATAGAGAAATGAGTTGTGTGAATATACCCGAGAAAACCTTTGATGGTGGTTCGTGAGATAGGAGCCACTTAAAGATTTTCTGTCTATCTCCAAGTGAATGTAATCTAAATTTTATTACAATATATATTTCATTATAATATATATTATAAATGCATTTCCTAGGAATATCTTCTCAGCTAGGCTATCTACACTGTTAAAAATTTGTATTAATTAACCGGTAAAAGTCTAGCAAAAAATTTTCCAGGATTTTTACGGTTTCAAAAATAGGTATACTGACGTAAAAGAGTGACATTACGGTCACCAACCCGTAAAAGATAATAACAGAGTAAGGTATAATCACGGTAGCCTGTATTTTTACGGAAAATTTCCAATAAGAACATTACGGTTTTTCATAACTTTGTAGGCTTAACTTTGAAAAATCTCCCATTTTAGAAATTCAACGCCACCTTATATTTACTTAACACTTTTGTGATCCTGATTACTTAACACTTTTGTGATCCTGAGTGTGACAATATTGCATTAAGATTATGACATTTGGTCAGAGGCAAAACTTACAAATATGAAAATGAATATTTTTCTGTTACTCGATGCGGCCAAACTATAACATATATAAACTTCTTATATGTATGTTCCTCTTGTTTTGTTTAAGTTTTATAGTTTACATAGAAGATATCAATTTTAATGTTAATGTTCTTAAAAAAATCTATTATTCCTTGTTTCCTTTCCTTACTCGGCTATTTTCCCTGTTAAATCCCCTGGGCTTATAGCATCTTGCTTTTCCAACTAGGGTTGTAGCTTAGCAATTAATAATAACAACAATAATAATAATAATAATAATAATAATAATAATAATAATAATAATAATAATAATAACAATAATGATAATAATAATAATAATAATAATAATAATAATAATAATAATAATAATAATGAAAATAATAATAATAATAATAATATTGCATTACGTCGATGAGTGATTGAACTTTCTCATGATTTAAGCAGAATGTCTTTAAAATTCTTAAAGATATTAAATGGGCAAAGGCAAAAACGAAAATGTTGCTAAAGTATAGGATAATTTAAAAAAAAATATTCATGAATCATATTTATGTTAAGGAATTTTATTTTATATGAAATTTGCGTAAAAAAATATGCTGATCTATCACGCAGTATCAATGATTTTGACAGATTTGTTCGGTGATTGATAACAAAATGCTACTTTTTTTTTTTTTTTTTTTTTTTGCAGTGAATAATGACGTCAAGTGTTAACCTCATTACATTGATGTTTCATAGCTTAACTGAGGTAAGAAGATACAAAATATGGAAAGGCGTTAGAAAGTTGATTTCTTTTTTATATTACACATGAATAAAATTTATATGTAATATTTGAAATAAATTAGGGAATATGCCATGTAACTAAGCAAAACTAGACACAACACTTGAGTTCAGCGACAGCCTTATTCATTCATTTCACTTTTCTAAGAGAAGTTTTGGTCATAACAAGTAAATTAATGGTACAGATAGTCTTTTATTTTTTTCTTGGCTATACATTTTGGTAATGTGGACTATATATTTCTTAAAAATTCATTCAGGACCAGATTTCTTAGTTAGTGTTTGTTATGAAAATGATTCTTGGGTCGGTTCAAGGCAACCATAGCTATTTCCTAGTAGTGGGTTAAGGACCTCTCGGGGAGAAAGCTCAAAGGCATACGGGTCTGGGTATTGTTGGGTATATCTATTATTAATATTATTATTATTATTATTATTATTATTATTATTATTATTATTATTATTATTATTATTATTATTATTATTATTATTATTACTTGCTAAGCTATAACCCTAGTTGGAAAAGCAAGATGGTATACGCCCAGGGGCTCCAACAAGGAAAATAGCCCAATGAGGAAAGGAAAGCATCTAAAATGGTATTTCAGAACGTGAGACATCCGTGGGCTTGTTGATTGTTTACAAGCAGTAATCAAATGGGTACTTGATATTAATTGCATTTAAGAAGTTACATATGATAAGACTCTTCTTCAGCCGTACGACTTGCGACCAAATATCAAACCTCGTCAGATATCGATCGACTTTGGACGGGCAATTCATAACAGCTGTGGCGTTAACTCCTCATTTTTATTAGTGTGTTTATAGGGAAATAGGCCAATTCGGGTAGAAAGTTCAATATAGTACCGATGGTTGTATTTATTGCTAAGATAAAAATGTTCTAGCGCTTGTATTTTCACCACTAAAAATGTAATTAACATATATGAAGATCTCTGTGATGAGTAATTAATTTCAATAGGTCTTATGAGCTATTTTGAGGTGACTTACATAACTGGACTAAAGAGAGGGTGACGTGGCACACGAGACGAGAGCTTATAGCAAGTTTTATTTTGGATCGATTGATTAATTTAAAACTTTCTGGCATCCTGACATCTAAGGTCCTTGACACCGATTATATTTTGGAATGTATGCAATAGAGAAATTCATGAATTACTTTGGGCAATCAATACTCTTGAAGAGTTTCTCTCGGCATTTCGTACATCAGTTACAAGAAAGAGTAGCTATAAATCAAAATCAATATGTTTAAATTGTTAATTTAGATGTTTTATGTTTATGTAAAAATGCTAATGTATCCTGTAACCATAGTGTAAACATTTTAGTTGTAAAGAATGTAATTAAAATTTTAGATAAAAATATGAGATAAAAAAAAAAACACCGAAACATCTTGAGGATTATTGATACTTTCCGACAAAATAATTACTTACACAGTCCAAGATAATTCCAACTCAAAGAGGAGATCACCCCCATCCAACATAAGAGAAAATAAATACCAGTCAGTAGATATTGGGGTTAAAAAACCATGTGGATTCATATGATGGTGACGATGAATTTTAAAAGATTTTCCATCTTTGAAATAAGAATATTTTTTACATAAATTTTTATGATTTAGTTTATTTTCTAAACATTTATTAAGAAAAATTGCAAAAATAATCTATATCTTATTTGATAAGGTTAAATTTCTTTTCATTCATTTCTTTTCTGTTGGCTAAATCTGGGACTGAAATTTCCAGTACTGATTTGTCTTTATTATTTCCGTAATACTTTATACGCTTTTTTTTTCACTCAACATGTGCTTATGATCCATTTAATTAATAAAATTAATTCCTATTATTAGTTTAATTTTCAATAAAGGGCACCCTAAGGCTTGATGCAGCAAAGAAAAAATCTAGCTTTATAAGACGTGCTTTAATTATCAGTTAATCATAAAATACAGTGATCTTAAAGCAATGAACAAGCAGATTTTTTTTTCTTATTGAGAGGAGAGTAAACAGCATTTATCTAGCTTTAAAACAATTATCAACAAATGGGAATTGTTGGTGCATTCATGTTTTTGATCAACTGGTTTTTTGTAAACAGATGCCATTAACTTTTGAATTTGTCAGTATGTAAGTATAATTCTAAATAAGATATAACATTTCCGTATTGACTGTAATTCATATACTTACTGGATATTTCATGTAAATCAATTGACCTTGATATTGGATAATCTCTCTCTCTCTCTCTCTCTCTCTCTCTCTCTCTCTCTCTCTCTCTCTATATATATATATATATATATATATATATATATATATATATATGTATATATATATATATATGTGTATGTATAATATACATACACATATATACATGTATTTATATATATATAAATATATATATATATATGTATATATATGTGTGTATGTATATATATATATGTATATATGTATATATATATATATATATATATATATATATATATATATATATATATATATATATATATATATATATATATATATATCATAGTATTTCTAACCTCAATTTTATCATAAGTACTTTTACGTTTAGTAAATATGTGATAGATATCACGAGTAGCTACTGATATCTACGAACTACTAACACCTGTATTCTCAATTCCATTTGCATGTACTGAAAAGATTTCTAAATATTCGTCAATGAAATACCTAGATCCATTTGATATTTTGAAGTAATTTATGCAAAGTGCACTCCAATAAGGATAGCCTCTCTATAAAATTCATTTTTAATATATAAATCTCAGTTAGTCATTACATAAAGCTGTATTCAGGTCATGTTCATAATTTCATATCCTATATATTTACGCAACACTTATACAGTATACTAAAATATTAGGTTCACCAAGTTCACAAGAGAGAGAGAGAGAGAGAGAGAGAGGAGAGAGAGAGAGAGAGAGAGAGAGAGAGAGAATGTAATTGCTGATTTAGAAGTACTTTTAGAATTCATTTGCATCAATTTGGAATTTCATAATAATGAAAAAAAAAAAAAAAAAACATTTTAAAAGAATGAAGTAAGTTGCTGCCACTTTCAAAATATATTTCTACCTCTATTGACAAAATATCGGTATCCTCATTGTTGTTGATTTACTTCATATCTTCTTAACTGTTCCTTCTGATTCTATAACCCATACCAGTCTCTAAGAAATTATTGGTTGACATAATTTAAAAGAAAATGCAGAAAATAAAGAAGAATATCCGGAAGAGAACAGTTACGAGAAAGGAAAGGAGTCTGTATTGACCCTTGTTACCATCATTACCTCCGCCAACGAAGTTAGGAGGAGGTTATGTTTTCTCCGTTGTTTGTTTGTTTGTTTGTTTGTGCGTGCGTGTGTGTGAACAACTTCCTGCCCGGAATTTTACTTACAGAGTAGTGAAACTTTCAGGGATTACTTGTTATGTTGCGAAGTGGAAGTGATTCAATTATGAAAGTCCTACATCAAAGGTCAAGGTCAAGGTCAAGAAATATGCGTCCGGGGTGGAGGTCTGCGCTTTACTGAGTGCCCCTCTAGTTCGCTTTGTGTTTTATGGTGATCAACCTTAGATGATATACCATAAGCATTAAAAGAAAAATTTATAAAACTCATCTTATAAATAGTACTATATGGCTCGGAATCAACTATATATAGAAAATGAGTAAACCAATAATTTTTTCATAATAAACTTTTATGCCCTGAAACAATTCTTCTCGGAAAAGGACACTCCAAAATCAAACTATTGTTCTCTAGTTTCAGGTAATGCCCATAACCTCTGTACCATGGTCTTCCACTGTTTTTGGGGTAGAGTTCTCTTGCTTGAAGGTGCACTCGGGCACAAAATTTTATCTTATTGCTGTTCTTCTTGTTTTTTCGAGGTTTCCATAGCTTATATATGAAAGATATATTTTAATATTGTTACTGTTCTTAAAATATTTTATTTTAATTGTTCATCACTTCTCATACTTCATTCATTTCCTTATATCCTTTCCTCACTGGGCATTTTTTCCCTATTAAATCCCTTGGGCCTATAGCATCCTGCTTTTCCAAGTAAGGTTATATCAGGTTGTTGAGATTTTTTATTATTATTATTATTTAAAGAATGGTTTGTAAATACAGAAATCTAAAACGATGCATGAAGATATAACGTGATGTCAGATAATATTTTTTTTTTCTCAAAAATTAAACAGAAATGATAAAGTCCAGAAGAAACTGTTAGATGAAATTAACTATGTTGAATAAATAAGCTAGATAATTAAAAAAAAAAATGAATCTGAGGTGATAATCACACAAGCCTTTGGTGAGCATTAGTGGGAGAAAAATGTCAATCTGGTCATTATTAACAGGAGAATGTCAAAAAAATGTATATTCGTTTCAGAAAGTATCCATTTCAAAACACATAGAATAATACGTCAAATACAGTAAAACGCGAATATTCAAACAAGAAAATAAACAGTTCGGCAAGAATCTCGTTCACATTGAAAAAACGTATCTTATATTCATCATCATCCTCTCCTACACTTATATATTGACGTAAAGGGCCTCTGTTAGATCTAGCCAGTCGTCTCTATCTTGAGCTTTTAAATCAATACTTCTCCCCTCATCTACTTCATGCTTCACAGTCCTCACCCATGTAGGCCGGGTCCTCCAACTCTTCTAGTCCCTTGTGGAGCCCAGTTGAAAGTTTGGTGAACTAATCTCTCTTGGGGAGTGAGAAGAGCATGCCCAAACCATCTCCATCTACCCCTTACCATGATCTCATCCACATATAGCACTGGGGTAATCTCTCTTAAAGTATCATTTCTAATCCTGTCCTACCATTTAACTCCCAATGTTCTTGAGAGTCCTTTGTTCTCAAATCTACAAAATCTGTTGGATATTGTTTCATTGTCATACCAAGATTCATGGCCATTTCATAAAGCTCTACACGTCATAGATAATACATTCAAAGAATTCGAAATATTCCTGCAATATGTTTAACAGGCAGCAAGATATTAATTTTATGCTCTTCCTCTTGTTTTGTTAAAGTTTCTATAGTTTATATAGGATATATTTATTTCAATGTTGTTACTGTTCTTAAAAAAATTTATCATTCCTTGTCTGCTTTCTTCATTGGGCTATTTTCTCTGTTGAAGCAACTGGGCTTATAGCATCCTTTTTTTCCAACTATGATTGTAGCCTTGCAAGTAATAATAATAATAATAATAATAATAATAATAATAATAATAATAATAATAATGATACTTTTTCTAGTGTTAAGTAGTCTCAAAATACCAATGAAAACACTATTCGCTTGCCTAACATTACTTTTACACACTAGTTAAGGAAATGTCTTGTATTACAGCTTTGATGCCTGCACGGTCTTACCCGCCGCATCATCAAAATGGTGGTGAGAGGCAGTGATGTATTTGGCCACATATTGCGGAATGATTTTTCCAGTGATAATTTAGCTTGTCCATGTAAAAAGAAAAATATGAATAAGGGAATGATATATTCTACTCACTCTCTCTCTCTCTCTCTCTCTCTCTCTCTCTCTCTCTCTCTCTCTCTCTCTCTCTCTCTCTCTCTCTCTCACATAAAATTAAGCAGATTTTAAGAATAGCTCTCAAAAACATTATTTATACTACGGATTTTTTTTACTGATATCCCTCATATTATCAAAGGTTGATAATCACGCATTGATTATTTTATTATTATTATCAAAATTATTATTATTATTATCATTATTATTATTATTATTATTATTATTATTATTATTATTATTATTATTATTATTATTATTAGCTAAGCTACAACCCTAGTTGGAAAAGAAAGATGCTATAAGCCTAAGGGCTCCAACAGGGAAAAATAGCCCAGTAAGGAAAGGAAATAAGGAAATAAATAAACGATATGAGAAATAATGAACAATTAAAATAAAAGATTGTTAAAACAATAACACCATCAAAACTGGCATTTCAAATATAAAATATGAAAATACTTATGTCAGCCTGTTCAACATACAAACATTTGCTGCACGTTTGAGCTTTTGAAGTTCTATCAATTCAACTACCCGATTAGGAAGACCATTCCACAACTTGGTCGCGGCTGGAATAAAACTTCTAGAATACTGTGTAGTATTGAGCCTCATGATGGAGAAGGACTGGCTATTAGAATTAACTGCATGCCTAGTATTACGAACAGGATGGAACTGCACTGGAAGATCTGAACATAAATGATGATCAGAAATATAAAAAATCTTATGCAACATGCATAACGACCTAATAGAACGACAGTGCCAGAGATTAATATCTAGACCAGGAATATGAAATTTAATAGACAGTAAGTTCCTCTCCAAAAAAAATCAAGATGAGAATAAGCAGCTGAAGACCACACAGGAGAACAATAATCGAAAAAGGGTAGAATGAAAGAATTAAAACACTTTTTAAGAATAGCTGCACCACCGAAAATCTTAATCGACTTTCTCAATAAGCCAATTTTTTTTTTCGTGCAATTTAAGATGACACAGACCTAACGTGTTTCTCAAACGTAAATTTGCTGTCGAGAATCACACCTAAAATTTTAAAAGTCATTCAGAGTCAATGCTGAGATCCGTATGTTGAGGAGCCACCGTCCTTGACCTACTTACAATCATACTTTGAGTTTTGTTAGGATTCAACTTCATACCCCATAATTTGCACCATGCACTAATTTTAGATAGGTCTCTATTAAGGGATTCAGCAACTCCAGATCTATTTTCAGGAGATGGAATTAATGCAAAGAGAGTAGCGCCATCTGCATATGCAACAAGCTTGTTTTCTAGGACAAATCACATGCTATGTGTATATGGTATGAAAATTAAAGGTCCAAAAACACTACCCTGAGGAACACCAGATATCGCGCATTCCTATACTCACTATGGTGCCCACCAACAACTCTTTGTGATCTAGTACTTAAAACTTCAATAATAATGCTAAGAAACGACCCACCCACTCCCAACTGTTTGAGTTTGAAAACAATGGCCTCATGATTAACACGGTGAAAAGGAGCACTAAAATCAAGGCCAATCATATGAACTGCCTGACCACAATCAAGGGATTTCTGTACAGCATTTGAGATTGTAAGAAGGGTATCACATGCTCCAAAGCCTTTACGGAAACTAAATTACAGATCAGGGAACACACGATTACCTTCAGCAAACCTATTAAGACGTTTTTCCAAAAGAGGTTAAAAAACTCTAGACAATATGAGAGTTTAGGAAATTGGGTAGTAATCACTTGGACTTGAGCTACCACAAACATATTTAAATAGTGGAGTAACATTACCAATTCTCCAACAAGTACTCTAAGCTCCTCTTCTTGCTGACTTGTAAACAATAACAGATAACTTTGAAGCTAAGAAATCTGCAGTCTTTAAACAAAGGAAAAATACCAATTGGGTCTACACTTTCATAAGTATCAAGGTCTATCAACAGAGCTTTAATATCACGCAATCGAAAAGCTAAACTAGTTAGTTCAGCCTCAGGAAAACAGGAATGAGGAAGATCAAGTTTATCATTACTATGCTTATTGTCAATCACATCAGCCAAAAGGGTTGCCTTTTCCTTTGGACAGTGAGTGACAGAGCCATCTGGTTTGACTAAAGGAGGAACTGTTGCATCTATACCAAAGATTTAGATCGCTATGTTTAATCTAAATTCCGTGCAAAATAAAATCATAGAGTTTAGGTGTATTGAACCCTTTTACTCAACATTCCTTCTGCCTGTGCTGCACAAACAGTAAGCAGAAAGCGATAATCCTCCTTTCATATAGAGGGCCTCTGTTGGCCTGGTTTCTTCAAACTCTTAAAGGTTTGAAGGCCGCTAATGAATCGCATAGGTAAAGGATAATGATAATACCCTAGCTAGCAGGTCTATTTCCTAGAAACTGACCATATATCCATAGATTCAGCGCTCAAGCCGCCTCTCCACCCGGGCAAGGACCATGGAGGGACAGGCAATGAGTACCCATGACTTAACAGGTGGACCTATAGGCTCCCATAAGCGTTCTATCCTTAACTCACAAGGATGGTGAGGTTACAGACATTATAAGAAACTATCAATCATAATAGGGACTTGAGCCCCAGTCCGGCGAAGACCAGGAAGGGGTTGACGATTTTCACAGCGTACCATATATCCTGCTATCCATCATGTTTGTCAGTGATTCAACTTCTTTTGGCGTTTTGTCAGGTCCAAAACTCTACAGCTATCTGATAACAAGCAATGCCTTGATGGTGTCTACCATCTTTACTTAAGGCCATTTTCGTAGATAATCTCAGGAAAATTTTCTGTGTCACTGCCTTGACCAGCTCCTGCCTGTTGTCTACTCCAGGTCGAAGCGACCTTCATCTCTATTTCATGAGAGACAGTAGAATTAGGGAGTGGTTAACCATATCTTGAATCTAATAGGCATCTAATATACTGTTTATGCCCAAGAATATTTTATCCATATCAGAATACTAGCAAGCTTTGAAAAAGAGCACGTTGCTTAAGGTCATGATTTGCATGCTCTTAACTTTTCAAGTCAACTTCTGC
>NC_090730.1:25445032-25450032 GCF_036898095.1 Palaemon carinicauda
AGATATCTATGAAAATATTTCCTTTTTTTAGTTCAATAAAAGTGAATAATCATCATTTCCATAAACGATTATACTATCTCTAAAAAGAAAAGTTAAAAGAAATAATATAAGAGAATATTCAATATATGAACTATAAGAAATATCATGTTTTAACGTACCCACGTACTGCGCAATAATATATCTAATTTATGTACGTAAGATTAATAGCAGATCTATGCAAATATTTCCTTTTTAGAAAGCGAGTGTGTTGCATAATGAATTTTTCTTATTTGTTTAATAAAAGTAAATAATAATTATTTCCATTAATTTGATTTCTTTTTAAAAGAAAAGTCCATACGGTAAAGAAAAATTACATGAATAAAACTGACAAGATATTTTCTCCGATATTCTCGTGATGTCGTGTCACATAATTTTCGATGCACAACCCAATGCAGCGCAAATCCAATGAATATCGAATGAAGTTTTTCCGAGGAAAACATATTTCTAAGATTATCCAAGAAGTCTGGTCAAACCCCTTGCAGAAAATGGCAACGTTCTCTACTGATATTTCCATCGCATCAATTATGAATAAATGTATAAAGGAAATTGCCTGATTTCCTCTTTATTTTCAGATACTTATAGTAAATCTTCATTCGGATGTTATACATATATCTTGAATAATATGTTAGCTATAGACTATTTTAAAGACTAATTGATTGAAGAAATTTGGCTTTCTACATTTGCTTTTTCAGTTATTGGTTTCCATTAAGGTCATATATACGAGTATAGATAATTTACATATGGAAATATGTTCATTTCCATCAAAGCTTTGCTGAGATTTGTTGCAGCATCGTATATCATTACGACGTAAGCCATTTTACCTTATTTGACCAAATACTTGGGCAATTCCTCTCCGACATCAATGTGGTAACAACATTTGAACCGATTATTATTATTATTATTATTATTATTATTATTATTATTATTATTATTATTATTATTATTATTATTATTATTATTATACAATCGAACCGATTATTATTATTATTATAATTATTATTATTATTATGACTTGCTAAGCTACAACCCCAGTGTGGAAAAGTAGAATGCTATAAGCCTGAGGGCTCCAACAGGGAAAATAGTCCAGCGAGGAAAGGAACTAAGGAAATTGAAAGGGAACTTATTAGCAATTGAAATAAAATATATTAAGAACAATAACAGAATTAGAATAAATATTTCTTATATAAACTATAAAGGATAAAGAGAGATTGGTTGAGAGGATGCATATATATTGCTGGTTCTCATTTGGCAATTACCCAACGAAATTAATCAACCAGTTACAAGATATTCAAACATTAATTTTCCACTTTATAGAACCATTTCCTTGCGCTTATGGTACTGACAAGGTGAATAACTTGCCATTAAAATACGGTGAAACTTTAAATTCCCTTTAGACTGTAATCATAGCAATCTATTGCATTCTCAGATGTACTTGGTACTGTCCATTATTCCTGTCGTTTACCTTTCCTTTTTACCAACTTGAAATAATTAGTTATCTTATTCTAATTACAGCTCTTGGCAAACTGAACACTCACTCGATATCATTTCTATACTGGTAACCCACAGCTGCTACCTTTGAAAGTAAATACTAGATGGCAGCACAATCCAGTGACGATAGTAGACAGTCCTTTGTTCTTTTTCTTCAGCTTCGAGACATATAAGACTTTATATGATTTATGAATATTTATATCAAGAATAAAACTCTTCAAACCACTGGTCCCCTTCATTCAAACTTAAGCGGAATCATTGAATATGAATGGGATTCAATTAACACTATCTCCATAAGGACACTTCCTAGTATTGAAAAACGAAATAAAATAAGGATTTGCAAGAAATTACAGCTAAATATCTGTTTATTGTTAAGAATTATACGATATTAAGCATTCCAATTATTATCATTAGGAATATATTTATCAATGTTGATAAGCAGTTCCTACAGTACAGTCGTACCTTGGTTTACAAGTTTAATTCATTCTAGGAGCGAGTCTACAAACTTAAGTGCTTGCAAATTAAAAGAATATTTCTTTTAAGAAATAGAGGAAATTCAGTCAATATGTTATATATGCTCAGGAATACACATTTACAATCATTTTTTAAGGTTTTTAATGCTTGTTATTGAACAATTTACATGTATGGAAATTAATAACTCAAAATGAAAGAAATGGAAATAATGACAAATTTTCTCCTGCTTTACCTTTAAAGAGAGTAATGGCTGAAGTGAGGAAGATGCAAGGGGAGAAGGCGAAGTGGGGAGAGGAGTTTGGGGATGTTCCCTGAAAGTAGAATCTTCCTCCATGAGAATTTTTTATTAAATATTAGGAATTTTCTCTCTTGCCACATTATTATTATTATTACTTGCTAAGCTATAACCCTAGTTTGAAAAGCAGGATGCTATAAGCCCATGGGCCCCAACAATAAAATAGCCCAGTGAGGAAAGGAAGCAAGGAAAAATAAAATATTTTAAGAACAGTAACAACATTGAAATAAATGTCATATACAAACTATAAAAACTTTAACAAAACAAGAGCAGGAGAAATTATATAGAATAGTGTGCCCGAGTGTACCCTCAACCAAGAGAACTCTAACCCAAGACAGTGGAAGACCATGGTACAGAGGCTATGGCACTACCCAAGACTAGAGAACAATAGTCATCTGTTTTCACACTAGTGTTCAATATACACAACGACCGCTTTTGAATTTTCTTTAAAAAGTCATGAAAATGTGACATCACAAAGGCCTCGGAAAGGTCTTTCCACTCGCGTCTGTTCATGGTCTCTGTATGTCAGTCCACACCAGCAAACTTTCTTAGTTTGTCAATCAATCGTCTGCGCTTCCTTCCCTTGCTGTTTTTAAATCTCTAGAAACCCATTATTGGGTAATTATTAAGAAGCAAAGATGATTGTAGGACATGCAAACACAATAAAAAATAAAAGTAAGGCCTAAATCAAATTGAAAATTTATTATATAAGATATTGAATGGATACCTTGGAGCGAATTTGAAAATTAAGGAACATGTTTAACCAAATTAAAAAATGAAAACATATTTTTGATATTAATAGTGTTTATTTTTCTCCACTTATCCACAAAAATTGCCCTGGATTTACTGATATTCAAAGTTACTCGTAAACCGAGGTACTATTGTATTCAGAACTTTCTGTTATTTTCACCCTATTAAAACATAAGTAGCCTAACTACTATTTTTCCTCTCCCGGTTCCTATCTTCTGTTTTGCTTTGCAATCTCTTAACTTTTGCTTATTAGTGAAACTACTCCATTTTTTCCTCATTGCAAATAGACACCAAATAGCCTTGCAGGCTCAGGAGGTGGACCTTAAGGCCAAAATTCATAAATGAAATAATAAAAGTCAGAAGAAACACTGTTGGATGTAAATCTTTGGTAGTTTTACGTAATATATATTTTTTAAAAGGTAGCAGGAGTTTCATATAAGATCAGGTCATTGTGACAGGAATGAAGAAGTCATAAGGATAAGATAAGCTCTATAACATTTAACGTTATTTACTGACAACACAGGTATTTATTGGCCCTAGAGGCATCACATAAGGGTGACAATTGCATGTGTACGTACATCTAAGTGCTTTTGTCAATGAGGTTGACATTGACATAAAAGTTGATAATATAATAAGTTATAAAACTTGAGTATCACAGAAATTAAAAATATAGTAATAGTAATGAAGATAGAGTTGAAATTAGCGTGTTACATTCAACGGCCTTGGTTGGAGCCAGATGGCATTCAGTGAGTGAGCTGCGTAGGAGGAAATTTAGAACGGCCATACTTTTCATTTGCATGTGCATTGGTTTTTGCAATCGCATCGCACCATCTTGGTAATATATGATATCTTCTCATTACATGATATCGAAATAGTATTGTAAAGGAAAATTCATTCCTTAGCACCAACCGCTCGGTTAATTTTTACCGTCAACAAGGCGGATTTGCATCGTTTTCATCAAGCCATTGTTATTGTTGGGTGTTGTTTATTGTGTTTCATGTGAATGTAAATTGTTCGATTTATTGAAAAGAATTCGAAATGCATGAATTTTTATATAAAAAAACATTTTATCATAACAAACAGTATAATATAATTCTACTTATTTTCTTTCGTTTAGTTTAGTTTATCCGTAAAATAATGGAAAGTACTGACATTTTTATAGGACATATCCCACCTGCCTGTGGCACTTTCACCAGAGAGAAATTAACTAACAAATAGAAAGAAGGAAAAGATAAATAGTAGAGATAGTAATGCTTCATCTATTGCCTATGACATGGGGAGTTGTTGGGCAAAGTGAAAGAACATTTTGTTGAGTGGGTCAAATAGAGGTCGTATTGTGTAGATCTTCTTAAATGCTAGCTTTTTAGAAATATTCGAAAAAAGAACGCTCCACAAATTTCTTCAGCCTGTTGACACCGTTCAACACTGAATAACAACTAGGTTATTTTATCAGGTCACCTTGACCAATAAAAATGGTGATTTGGTACCTCGCTGTATCTGGAAATAAGAAATATACCAAAGATTTTGTAGAGCTCTTCCACAGTAACACATAATTGTGTTTCAGACTTTGTTTGGTGTCACTTGTTAGTTTTAATCATGATGAATTTCATCAACTTATCATTGCAATGTTCTCTGAAAATTCCAACAGATCTGACTCCTTCGTCTGACTAATTGTACAAAAAAAAAAAAAAAAATAAATAAATCTTGCTGGCCTATTTTTCCCTGTTGGGGCCTTTGGGCTTATAGCATCTTGCTTCTCCAACTAGGGTTGGGGCTTAGCTAGTAATAATAATAATAATAATAATAATAATAATAATAATAATAATAATAATAATAAGAAGAAGAAGAAGAAGAATTCAAGCACTTGACCTCCTGTGTCAGGAGTTGCTTCAGAATTATGCCTTTCCATTGGCGTCTGATTTTTTTTCTTTTCTGATTATGGCATTACTTCCCC
>NC_090730.1:25452532-25455032 GCF_036898095.1 Palaemon carinicauda
TCTTTTAATTTGATACTCTCTCCAAATTGTTTCCTTCGCTCTTTTTGTTTGCAACCACGTGGTGACAAATCGAAACTCTTAAATATAACAAAGAGCAAAATTGTTATAAAACGATCATCATACTAACAGAAATAGTCTTAATTTTGATATCAAATGAATTCAGTTCTCAATTCTGATTGATTATTAAAAGACAGGATTCTTTACAAAGGATTTAATTAACTATGTTTAATATGGTATATTTACATAGGTGATTCTATTGTTTTAGAATTTATTTAATTAATCGAAAAAAAATTTCTACAACAAAGGTTGTGTTAGCAAACGTGGTTATGATGACTTCGTCAGATGAAGTTAGTACTACCACAAAAGATTCAACGAATTAGTTAATTCAGACCATTTTCATGTTTTCCTTTATAATGTTATCAGTATGCTAAATACCTTTGACCCAATTTTCCTTGCAAATCTGAAACAAAGTCGTTTTTGATGTGTTGGGTGCATCTGTGACACGTTTGATTGTTTGGTCAATTCCAAATTCAACAATCTCATTATCATTTTCCCATTTAAAAAAACTGATAGACATCGTATGCCCTTTTTCTTTCTTCTGGGCGAAAAACACGACGCTGAGAACTTACCATGGTTTTTACGGAAGCCTATTGTGCAAGACAGTGAATGAGGAAGCTAATCTTCATGCATTTAATAGGATTTGACCAGAGGTCTCAGTGAACTGACCCAGTGGCAACGTGTATGTCATATCACCTAATTTGTCATTTTCCTTCCCTTGTCTTAGTGAAGCGAAAGCATCGGGATTAAGGAGAATCGGCACCGCCACAAATGAGTTTTGGTGATTGACACCTTAAGCTGCGCTTGGCTGCCCTTGTTCAAAAGATGTGTGAGTATATGAGTATATATATATGCATATATATATATATATATATATATATATATATATATATATATATATATATATATATATATATATATATATATATATATGCATTTGTATAAATAATAGAATAATCAACACCATTTATTCTGAATGTTTTTTGTGTCAATTTCTCCAGGCATATTGCCGCCCGAAGCTCATGCACCTAAAGCACATGAATGGAATCTACTGGAGATAACAAAAGAAAAAAAAAAAGGAGAAAAAAAATCCCGACAATCGCGAGCACACTGAAATAAAAGTTTTACCTCACGGTTATCACTAAACCTTAAATGACAGTCTGTAACTTCAAATATTGTGTATTAGTTAATTATATGACACGTTAGGTCTTAAATACGAAAATATCGACAATTACACGAACACTGAAATAAAATAAAATTTTACCTCGCCTCTATCACAAAACCTTAAATTACAGTCTATGACTTTTAACGTGTCATATAATTCACTAATACACAATATTTGGTCTTAAATACAAAATTAAACTACTTTTCCTACTGCTGCGAAGCCAGCAATAAATGCATGATACATATTTGCGATGTCACATGAATTATTTATCATTCTGATGAGGGGGGAACTTGGAAACAGAGGGGGTAACTTGAAACCGGTTTCAAACTACCCCCCCCCCCCGGTAATCTGAAACCGGTTTCAAGTTACCGGGGGGTAATTTGAAACTGGGGGTAACTTGAAACCTTTACACCGGGGCCACTGGGCTTATAGCATCCTGCTTTTCCAAACGGAGCTTCAGCTTAGCAAGTAATAATAATAATAATAATAATAATAATAATAATAATAATAATAATAAGAGACCTCTCCTGTGAAAAAAAAATATAGAACACTATAATGCATGATGTCCATTTATATGGTCATTGTTTTTCAAGTTGATACAGAAATACTGTAACAGTTTTCCAGCTATGTTTTACTGTATATAGCACACCCACAATTCTATTCAACCCTTTGCTTATTTGAAAATACAAATATTAGAAGCAGTATTGGAAGCCTTGTTCTTAATAACAATAAATGTAAGGGAAGTTCTTATCTCCTATTCGACATGTGACAATCCCTCAGAAAGATTCCCTTCCTGTAATCATATGTTCTATGTTTATATTCAGTTACAGTATGAAAAACTGTCCTTAGAGTACAAAATCATTGCGTTTTCTCTGATTAGTAACCAAAGAAAACTGTATATTAAGGAGCAGACTACTCAATTATAGCTTTTTAATGTGAGTTAATTATACGACCACATACATGGGCAAGACGCGCTCGTGGGGAGGCCCTAGCCAAGGCCGTCTCGCGATGAATTAGTATGTGCCACAGGGCATCCGAGTAGGATACACTTCAGTTTCCAAGGATAGTAACTGCGCATGTCATAGAGTAATTCGGTAGTTGGGGTGTACATCCTTGATTAATGTTCTGTTCCTCCTGCATTTAGAGAGTAGTGCAACTGAAGAACACGTTGGATTTTGTAAATTCCCTTAACCGCTTCAGTAATAAGGAATATGTAATAAGGTCCGAAAACCATGAATGTTGATGAAAGTGTCTTTTTTTTCTTCTTCTTCTTCTTCT
>NC_090730.1:25460032-25462532 GCF_036898095.1 Palaemon carinicauda
TTAAACAATCTCACCAACCATTCAAGTACAGTCACACCCCTTTCCTCCAACATCTCAGCTTTCACACCATCCATAACAGATGCTTTTCCTACTCTCGTTTCATCTAGTGCTCTCCTCACTTCATCTATTGTAATCTCTCTCTCATTCTCATCTCCCATCACTGGCACCTCAACACCTGCAACAGCAATTACATCTGCCTCCCTATTATCCTCAACATTCAGCAAACTTTCAAAATATTCCGCCCACCTTTGCCTTGCCTCCTCTCCTTTTAACAACCTTCCATTTCCATCTTTCACTGTCTCTTCAATTCTTGCGCCAGCCTTCCTTACTCTCTCCACTTCTTTCCAAAACTTCTTATTCTCTTCATATGACTGACCCAATCCCTGACCCCACCTCAGGTCAGCTGCCCTCTTTGCCTCACGTACCTTGCGCTTTACTTCCTCATTTTTCTCTCTAAATTTTTCATACTTCTCTATACTATTACTCTGCAGCCATTCTTCAAAAGCCCTTTTTTTCTCTTCCACTTTTACCTTCACTCCTTCATTCCACCATTCACTGCCCTTCCTCATGCTGCCTCCAACAACCTTCTTGCCACATACATCACTTGCAATCCCAAAAAAATTTTCTTTTACTAATTTCCACTCCTCCTCTAAATTACCAGTTTCTCTTACTCTCACATCGTCATATGTCATTTTCAACCTTTCCTGATATTTACTTTTTACCCCCGGTTTTATTAGCTCTTCAACCGTCACTAGCTCCCTTTTACATCCACCTACTCTATTCCCCCACTCTTTTGCTACAACTAATTTTCCTTCCACCAAAAAAATGATCAGACATACCATTAGCCATACCCCTAAACACGTGCACGTCTTTCAATCTTCCAAACATTCTTTTAGTTATCAACACATAATCCATTAATGCCCTTACTACTACTCTTCCATTTGCCACTCTTACCCATGTATATTTATTTTTATCTTTCTTTTTGAAAAAGCTAGCACTTATTACCATCTCTTGTTCAACACACATATCTACCAGTCTCTCACCACTTTCATTTTCCCCTGGTACGCCATACTTCCCAATGACACCTTCTACCTCTCCAGCGCCCACTCTAGCATTTAAGTCACCCATGACAACTACATAATTCCTTCTACCTAGTCCTTCTACACACCTAGTTAATTCATTCCAGAACTCATTCTGCTCTTCTTCACTTTTCTCACTACCTGGCCCATACGCACTGACAAACGCCAAACATTCCCTACCCAACCTAACCCTTACCCACATTAACCTAGATGATATCTCCTTCCATTCCACTACTTTACCTGTCATCCATTCACTTAGCAATAAAGCCACACCCTCTCTCGCCCTTCCCCTTTCAATCCCAGACGCTCTACTAGACATTTCACCAAACATCACTTCCCCCTTTCCTTACATCTTTGTCTCACACAAGGCTAATACATCCATCCTTCTACTTCTAAACATACTTCCAATCTCACATCTTTTACTCTCTATCGTACTACATCCACGCACATTCATACACCCCAAAACTAGAGTGCGGGGAGCAGTTATATATATATATATATTTATATATATATATATATATATATATATATATATATATATATATATATATATATATATATTTGTATATATATATATATATATATATATATATATATATATATATATATATATATATATATATATATATATATATATATATTTGTATATATATATATATATATATATATATATATATATATATATATATATATATATATATATATATATATATATATATATATAGATTTGTGTATAAATATATTTGTATATATATATATATATGATAAATTTTGCACATTTAGACGTGTTTTTCATATTCAAATAAGCCATATATATTTTTGATAAATTAGTGTCTGGATTATCTTAACGACCTCGGGATCAGAGCCCAAGGCGAAATCACACAAAGACAAGAGCTTGGGTCCGGCCGGGAATCGAACCCTGGTCGGCAAGCTTGTATAGACAGTGACTAAGCCACTTGGCCACGAAGAAAGATGAAAGTCAATGACAATTCTTCTGTACTTATACCTGTCGAATTCAGGTGTTTTGTACTTAGAATTGAAATCAACCCATCTTCACCATCGTAGCTAATTGGTAGTTTGTTACTTGGCATTCAATTAATGATAAATTTTGCACATTTAGACGTGTTTTTCATATTCAAATAAGCCATATATATTTTTGATAAATTAGTGTCTGGATTATCTTAACGACCTCGGGATCAGAGCCCAAGGCGAAATCACACAAAGACAAGAGCTTGGGTCCGGCCGGGAATCGAACCCTGGTCGGCAAGCTTGTATAGACAGTGACTAAGCCACTTGGCCACGAAGAAAGATGAAAGTCAATGACAATTCTTCTGTACTTATACCTGTCGAATTCAGGTGTTTTGTACTTAGAATTGAAATCAACCCATCTTCACCATCGTAGCTAATTGGTAGTTTGTTAC